>NW_020356257.1:0-91747 GCF_002211085.1 Panicum hallii | reverse complement strand
CAAAATTCACATTTAGAGAATTTGGCATACAGGTGGTGGTCTCTTAATCGCTGAAGGATGACATGGAGATGCTTAGCATGATCTTCTGGAGTTTTAGAATAGATCAAGATGTCATCAATGAAGACCACGACAAACTTGTCGAGCTCTTGCATGAAAACAGAATTCATGAGGTACATGAAATAGGCTGGGGCATTTGTGAGACCAAACGACATAACAAGATATTCGTATAGACCATATCGAGTGGAGAAGGCGGTTTTTTGGAACATCACTGGCCGAATCTTAATTTGGTGGTAGCCGGAACGAAGATCTATTTTAGAGAACACCTTGGCTCCGGCTAATTGATCAAAGAGGATATCAATGCGGGGTAGAGGGTACTTATTTTTTGATAGTCACCGCATTGAGAGGACGATAATCCACACATAGCCTCAAGCTATTGTCTTTCTTTTTCACAAATAAGGCCGGACAACCCCATGGTGATGCACTTGGACGAATGAAACCTTTATCTAAGAGATCTTGGAGTTGGGCTTTTAATTCAGCCAACTCATTAGGAGGCATACGGTAAGGTCTCTTAGAAATAGGGGCTGTACCAGGTTGGAGTTCTATAATGAACTCGATATCTCTGTCTGGTGGCATTCCAGGTAAGTCATCGGAAAAACATCTGGATATTCACAGACGACTGGAATATCCTCAAGTTTGACTTTAGATATGGTATAGGTGCAAGAGTTAAAGGATTTTGGTGTGGAAGATAAAGAATGGTAGGCTCATTTTCCGGGAACCTATCTCCACGGTTCTTGAAGAATATCTAGGACACATGATGTTGGGTCATCCCAATTTACTCCTAAAAGAACATCTACTCCTTTTAGGTCTAGTAAGAGTAAATCTGCCCTCATCAAATTGTTACCCATTTGAATTGGTACACTTCTACAAACCTGATTTGAGGAGATATTACCACCCGGAGTTGTTATGATATATACTCCATTAACAGGATAGATATCCAAGCCTAATTTAGTCCCACAATCCATACTGATAAAACTATGGGTGGCACCAGTATCAAAAAGAGTAATAACGGGGTGATAGTTGATAGAAATGTACCCGTCAGTATCGGTGCCCCTTCAGGAAGTTCGGAGAGCGTAGTGAGATTCACCCTCCCTTGTCGGACCTGCACCACTTGTCTCTTACCCTTGCCTTTGTAGTTTGGATTAGATGTTTGCCCTTGGAATGATTTCCTAGGTTGAGGGCAATCCTTAATGAAATGGGACGGGCTTCCACAATTGAAACAACGATTATTGTTGTTTCCGGGAGTAGCTGGCGGAAAGCTCGGCCGCAGACCTTGTTGAGGTTGTTGCTGATTTTGTGGCAGGGGTGGTCGATTGAATTGTGCTTGCTGGGGAGGTCGGGCTACCCATCTGCCTGATATATTGCCTCGAGGCGGAGCTCGAGGGGCATTACTCGGGACTAGCCGATACCGAGGCGACTGTGGAGTTGCAGGTCCTGTGGGTGCTTTCCGTTTCTTTTCCGCCCTGTGGGCGGCAATACATCTTCTTGAGTTATGGCCATGTTGACCAACTCATTGAAATCATTGGCCTTCACTAAATTCAGCCATTCTTTGAGCTTGGTGTTTAGGCCTCGACGGAAGCGATCACATTTGCGGGCATCTGTGTCCGCGTGTGATCCCGCATATTGGCACAGGTGATTGAAAACCTGTGCATATTGTGTAACTGTGCGGGTACCTTGGGTCAGATTTAAAAATTCATTGAGCTTTCGCTCAATGAGTCCAGCTGGTATGTGATGGGCCCGGAAAGCAGTTCGAAATTCATCCCAAATAACCACGTGTTCGGCGGGTTGCATTGCATGAAATTGATCCCACCAAAGACGTGCATGGCCTCGGAGTTGCTGGGCGGCGAAGAGCACCTTGTTTTCCTCTGAACATGGGGCTGACAGTAAAGCGAATTTGGACTCAATAGTCCGCAACCAGGCATCCGCATCTAAAGGCTCCTCGGCCTTATGGAATAAAGGAGGTTGGGTGCTGAGGAAATCCTGATAGTTGGCTGACAGAGGTTCACCTCGGCCTCGCGGTTGCTGTTGGAAATGGCCCATCTGAGCTTGTACGAGCTGATTTAAAAGTTCAGTCTGCCGGCCATAACTTCTGCCAAGTTTGGAGGTGGCGGTGGTGATTGCTGGGAACTACCAGGTTGTCCTGCCCGGAATCCTTCCGGGGTTCCTCGAGTAGCTCCAACCATCTGAAATAAGGAAGATATCCATTATCAACCATAATCTTACTCCAATTTCAGATAATATGCAATTTATCCAGCTGAAATGTAATGCATATGCTCCATTCAATCTACTTATAACAGACACACAGATGTCGAGCAGAATAACCAGAACTCAGGATTTGGATTACTATAAAGATACTACTATTTTACATCAGTACACTCCCAAGGTTACAAACTTTTACCCAAAAGTACATGCCACATATACAACAAGTGGCTTTATAGCTAAATATTCTACACACTACTTATATTACATCTTATACATTTATTACATCTAAACCATCACCCTATCAACTATGACTAAAAGTCATCAAAATTGCCCACTGATGACTGGCTTCCAGAAGAGGAATGATGGGGACTGACAGCAGGATCCCCATGCTCAGAATCAAGTTCAGAGACCCCTTCAATCTCCTCGGGATCTTCCTCTTCCTCTTCAGCTTCAGGTGCTGCCGGTGCATCTGGAGGATTCGGAAGCTGCTGCAATTCCTCGATCTGGGCTTGAGCGTCATCCACCGCAAGGATTAGGTCTTGGACTTGCGTCTGCAGAAACTCGATAACCGTGTTCCGTTGGGTAATTATATGATCGCTTTCATTAATCTGATCCTCCCTATGGTGGATGGTCTCGTTTTGAGTAGCGATTATTCCATTCTTCTTAAGTACCACTGCTTGAAGTTGATCGGCCTGGGTAAAGTATCTGGCAGCGTCCCCGTGGAAACTTCGCGCAGCAGTGATCAGATGACCTATCTCACGGCGTAGCAGCATGTGATAGTGGTATTGCACGCCCGTATAACGCCTCATTCCTTGCACTACTTCTTCTGATGGACCTTCCAGTCTATGACTTTCAGGAATTGTTCCAAGGTCTCGCTCCGCTTCACCAGGATCTGTCGTGGCAAACAAACCTATAGGTTGTCCTACAACTTCCTCGGGGTGTTGACTGCAAAAAGCATAAATAGCTTCTAGGGCCGCTGCTTCAATGGTGTCCATAATTCTGTAGCCCGTCGTGCTGATCTCAATAGGCTGCCATTGTGAACGGAAAGGATGCTAAGGTATACTCATCCTGACATGGGCCCTATGTACTCCGTCTTCCACATGTTCAACAGCATCGTACTGAGGGGGTTCTGTGTAATAGAAAGCCTGCAAAGATTCCCATAGCAAGCGAGGAAAACCCTCCCAGTGAAGGGCATTAGTGTGGAGATGCCCTTCCGGACCCAGGAAACATTGGAAGGTGCTGCCATCTGCGACCAGGATGCAAATGGTAAAACTTGTTATCTTGTTAGGAGAATACAAGATAAACAGATCAAGATAACCAATTCTGTTAACAGCAAAGGCTGGAAATCAGATGGAAAACTAAGATCCCATATAAGATACCCAACTTAAAGCTATCCTTAACTCTTCATTACCCCATTCCAAAAACAAACAACATGTCCATAATGTATAAAATTTCTTTTATTGGCAAAAGATGCATGCACGCGCTACTCGCCCTCACAACCAAAACAACTGCCGAATATTTTCGGACTTACGTAGTTAATTTCGGTGGCATAACCATACGTCTCTCACTATATATAACTAGTCGGTAAACCCTACGCGTCCTAATAGCATAAACGTGGTTAGTGTACCTGCAAAAGAAAACACAGATATATATATCTCATGAACCTTTCATGGCAGCACGTCATGAAAGCGTCCCCAAACATTACTGTTCACTATAGAAACAGCATCTGTACAATTACCGCCGTACAGACAATGTTAACATACGTTATCGAAACAACGTATTCACGGGGGTACCGCAAAATGCGGGGGTATGAACAGCGATCGCCATACCCTGCGCCGAACCATATACTCCCAATATAATCAACCTAAGTTGGTATATTGGCAGCATCTCAAGTAGGCCACTGCTTGAGAAACAGCGTTCGGCTCGCATCACCGACGGGAAGGCCAAGCTCCCTCAGTTGGCTGAGGATCCTTACCTTCTTACCTCCGTACGTAGATGTCGTTACAGGAAGTAAAATTGAGTTGTACAAGAATTTAAGTTTTGACAGAAAGTAGTGCTGCAAGTCAGATTTACATATATATGATCTTATTGCCACCTGATACTCTCCCATATAAATCCCTAGGGCTTTACGTTCTAATCACCAACCTTAACGGATCCAACGTTCTTTATAAAATCATTTGTTGGCAACTTTTATCCAGAAAACACCTTTTAAGAGCTTTTCCAGATGTAGGGATAAACCTACAGCTCTGATACCAGCTGTGGCAGAACCACTCGAATTATTCCGGCTCAAGTGCGCTATTGATCGCCGTACAACTGCAATCAGCTTAACGCACTTCAAACGGAACAATCCTTTGGTCTGTCGGGTCTCCGCCCGATTCAACCACGGTTCGGCAGGATCGAAGCAGGTTTACCTCGCACGATGGCGAGTTCACATCACAGAATAGCTCTTCAACTTTAATTTACAGCCATATATATATTATTACAAAACGAGTTCAAGAGAAGTAAATTTATACAATCATGTTCAAACTGACAAGCGTAACAGCTTGTCTAAACTCACAGCGGAAGAAAAAGTTTTACGCGACTACACACGTCGCGAAGGCGAACGCCAAGCTTAGCCCAGGGCTTGGTGTCACTCCGGAGGGTCTGTGCTGGCCGGGGACGGGTCCCACTCCACGGACCAGCCAAACGGAACGGACGTTGGCCACCCAAGGTTGTCCGTGGGGTTCTCGTAGGTTACACCTGAAACAAACATTGGCAAGGCTGAGTATTCTAATACTCAGCAAGGCTTACCCGGGGTTGGGTATACTTAGCCCATAACTAGACTCATGAAGGCATTGCAAAGGCTCTGGGTTTATTTTCAGCTGAAAAGTAACAAAGAGTATGAACTATTTTCAAGTTTTAGCTTTCATTTTCTAGTTGAGTATTTATTCTAAATTAGCACCTACACTAAGCAAGCAAGGTAGTGATTATCATCTATCAAGATTGTCCATCATTAGTTCCACTTCTTACTCAATGTGGTAAAAGGGATAAGCAATCTCAATCCTCGTGAGAGGCGGACGATTCGAATCGAATTTAACCTTGCAAGGTACACCTAACTCACACGCTCGGAATACCAACAGGGCGTTCCAAGCAACCGTTTCCCTCATATTCCGGGTTATGGATCAGGGCCACCACAAGCGACTGCAGGACCGTACGCACACCCAATGTGTACAGGACATACGTCTGTAGCGCGACTACAAAACCCGTATTCCTGTCTGCCTTGCAGAACGTACTCCCACACGTCGGTGCGTGTAAACATAAAATAAAAGTCGAGTGGTGGAGACAAGTCCATTTGCCGGGCCATTCGGGTACTAGGCTTACCGCTTACCATATTTCGCGGTATGTGGCTAGTACTTTAAAAAACTTAGCCACCACTACCACATGGATCGACCTTATCAACTTTTAACAAAACAGACAGGGTAAAACTTCAGGTCATGATACGGCACATGACCCTGTCCGTCATCCTTATAGTGGTTGCAGAAATGTAAACATGCAACTCCTATATCGCGCGAGTGACAGGAAATCACTCGACTTCTACCGGTCCTATTAGCGGAGTAACTATCCGATAAGGACTCGGGAGCATTACATTGGATTCCTAGGATTCATGCATCTAGGGTTTCACTTCAATTCCTAGACTTAATGCAAAATATAATATAGATAGACATAGATTGCAGTGCACATAAAGTAGTGGGATATGTCCGGGGCTTGCCTTCTGGAGTGGGGGTAGGGGCAGGAGAGTCAGAGATTTCCGAACTCGGGTTCGGAACTTCAGTTAGTCCCTCGACGGCTTGTGTTGGATCTTCTGAAAAACCTTGGTCTTGTCCTAAGACCAGTTCGTAATCCCCGTCGTCGAGTGTCGTTGATTCTATATGAAATGCAATAAGTTAATAAGGTGAAATTTAAATTTGGAAATTCACATTTCAAATATTATAACTCACACAAACATAAAATAGAGAGGGTTTAGATTTGAAACACTATTTATAAAGAGATGGTAGAATTTATTGTAATAAGAACTAAAATATTTAAATTAAATTTGAAATGAACCCAAATTTGAATTAAAAACTTTTAAATAAAAGATTTTAGAAATTGATTATAAAATATCACATTAGAGACTAGTAATGGTGTTAATTTAGAAGAGGTTATATAATAAGTTTATTTAATATTTCAAATTTGAAAGTTCAAATAAGAGAAGTTAAATTTAAATCAAGTTTAAGTTTGCAACTTAACACAAGTTAACTAAAGTTCATCAATCATTCACATTATACTTTTAAGAAGAACAAAAGAACATGAAATATTAAGGTTGAGTGTATTTTACCCTTTAACATTAAATTCCAAATACATGTAGAAATATTTTATTTCAAACTAAACTCTATTAACAAGAGTCATAGAGTTTGAAATCTACTTTCTGACAAAGTTGGTTTCACTATTTTTAGATTTTTCTATGAATTGATATGAATTTTACAAGACAGGTGAAGCTCCCACATAAAATAACAGACTCTCTTCGCACATCAGCCCTTAACATTTTGCAGAAAACCCCCTGGAAGAAAAATACAGAGAGCAATTGAGTCCAAGCCATGACCGGCGGCGGGGAGCACATGTCCGGCCAAATTCCGGCCGGGGACGTCGCCGGCGGTGAGGGGAAAAGAGAGGGGGAGCACGAGGAGAGCTAAAGCTACCTGTGGGTGGTCTCGGAGGGGGTCAAGGCGGTCGGAGGAGGGCTACCCGCGGTGGGCCGAGCCGGTGGCCGGAGGCGCACGGCGGCGGGGTAGTTCCGGCGTGCGGGGAAGGGGAGGAACGAGCTAAGGAGGTGCAGTGAGGCACGAGGAAGCTGCGGGCGGAGTCAATTTAGGGAGGGAAAGGGCGGAGGAGGGGGTTCCACGGCGACCCGAGCTTCACGGCGGCGGCAATGGTGGAGCGGCAGGTTCTGTACGCGCGCGAGGTGCCCCGGGCGGCCTTTTTATAGACAAACGGGGTAATGGCGGCCCACTGGTGCCGTAGGGCAGAAGAGAGGGGAGGGGATAAGGCTCGCCCGCGGGATTTGCGGCGGCGGCAGAAGCGGCGCCGGCGAGCAATGCAGACAGCGCGCAGGCTCGTGGCACACGGGCGGGGCGCCAGCAAGGGGGGGGGGGTAGAGCGGTAGCCAAGCAGCAGGCGACGCGTGGATGGGGGAGGGCAGGGGAGATGGCCGGCGGTGAGCCAGGGCGGCTCATAATTCCGGCGACAGAGGAAACAGAGAAAGCAGAGCAGGGGGGGGGGCAGAACGCAGGGAGGAAGAAGGGGGTGAACTGACTCAGGGACTGATCTGTAATTTCAGAGAAAGACAGGGGCCTTACTGTAAAGGGCTTGTAACTTTTAAACCAATGCTCAAATGAAGATGGTCCAAAAATCAAAAGTGCATGGTTTTTCAAACTCTACAACTTCTCTTTAAGGTTCATCTACATTTGAGCAATAGTTTTGGAAATAGAATAGACTTAGTAATAATTTCATATTTTATGTAAATCCCTAAGTAAAATTACTTTTACACATACACCCTATGGTAATTTCATACATATTTTTGAAATTTAACCACTGATATTACTTTTTGCAAAATAACCCTTATGCTTTTAAACTTTTCCCTCATTCCCCATCCATTTTGCATAAAAGGACCTTTAATTAATATTAATTACATAAACATCCTTTCTTTCATAGCATTGCATACATAAAGTATATTTTTGCCAAACTTTGAACATACAAGCATGCTTAAAATCTAAGGTATAACCTAACTAATTACCTGAGTGTCACACTTAGGAATCGTACTCAAGTACAACTCGAGTTGTTTCCTTCTATATCGACTAGTTCTACTCCGCATGCGGGTAGAATACAACATAAACAAGGTACAGGGCACGTCCTATCCCCTAGCCCAATACGGACTCCTTGATGTACACAGCCCCGTGGCCCCGGGTCTGACAAGCCCTCGAGCTCTTCGTAGCTGAGTACTGCAGGCTCTTTGAGTACTTCTGAAGCAATCTTCAACTTCTTTCGAAGCTCCGTCTTGAAAATTCTCTTTGAGTACTCTTCTGACTGCATCGAAGCTATGAGGTGCTCATGCCCTGAATTCTTTCTTCTGTATGGGGTGCGATGAATAATCGCACTCCATATGGAGTAGCCCCCGAGCCTTAGGTTGAATCAAAGAATCAAGCTAAGGGTCAAACTAGTCTTGAATCTTTTCTTCTTATCCTTCGAGTACTTTCGAAAAATAAGTAATCGATGCCACGTGTCTCACAGCCCCCGAGCCTTGAATCCAAATCTCTCAAATTTGGGAAAAAAGGATCCCAAAGGTCGTGGCAAAAATATTCCCTATCGAGAAAATATAGTTCAGGATGATGTAATTGGCAGAAATTGAACTCGAAATTCGAAAAACCTCTTTTTTGGGGACAATTAACCCTGAAAAAATGGTTAATCAAATAACTGCCCAAGAAATTCACCAAAAACCGCTCGTATTCCAAGTATTCCTCTTATGCGATGCGTATAAATTATAAAATGAATATCTTTATTACAACTGAATCAAGAATCAGTTCAAGGAATGCGGAAGCGTAAAATAAATACATGAAGAGCTGGGCGCCACAGGGACGTCGACTGGGAGACAAACGCCTAGAAGTCGTCGAAGCCGCTGACGTAGTCCTCCACGTTGCCGGGCACTGAGCAGAAGTCGAAGATATCCAAAATAGAACTGAAGAGTAGAGAGGCAAGTGTGAGTACAAACTAGTACTCAACAAGTATAACACAAACTATGAGGCTCTAGGCTGGCTGACTCAACTGCATTAGCTTTTAGTCTTGGCAGAATTTTATTAAAACTATTTACTACAAGTGGATGAATTACCATAAACCCGAATTGCATAAGAAATTAATCAATATTAATTAGGAACTACTGAGAACCATCCAAACCAAAACCACCCGGGGAATCTCCCTAATCAAAGGTTGATAACCCCACTAATCAGACGGAGGATCTGGGCCGCTCATGACTGTGAGCACAGCTGATATATCAGTTTTACACTCTCAAGAGGTTGCACAACTTTACCCACAAGTCGTGAGCTACGCTAGTTGTTCATCACGCTTCCTTAGGTGAGATGGCTAGCAAGCACACTACGAGACCGTTACAAAGGATCACATTGGTAAGGTGTAACCGCTAAGGTTTCTGGATCAGCTACGATGGGGCCCACCTCATGGGGGTACAAGCACACAGCACAGACCAAGCCGGAGGAGCAGGGACCATTGAAGCCTACCACCCCTCTTGCCCACGCAGGTAAGTTACTCCCGAACCAAAATGACCTAATTAATAAGTCAAGATCGTCCCATTCCAGTCTTGTGGTTGCGCGGTTGTCCCAGGTTGTCGCTCTATGAACCGGTCCTTAGGGAGAGTGGCCAACCAAGCACTAAGCACCGTGCTGGCCCCCTAAACCATGTTTCTACAAAAACATATTTTTAAGGACGCACAAACCACTCAAGCACACAGCACAGAGGGTCGGCTCCAGAATTAAATTGCATAAGACCATTAATCAAATTAATTAACAAGGACCAGGTGTGTTAAAGCGCAGCAACCTAGCACAACTAACCAAAATGCAACCCAAAGGATATATATATAGGATATAAGTGGCTAGGAAAGTCCTTATAGGCATACAGTATTAAAATGCAGTATGGAATTGTATTAAAAAGTGATAGGATGTTCATGTTATACTTGCCTTCCTCGTACTCTCCCGGCTGCTGCTCGAACTGCTCGGAAGATTGCTGCTCCTGGTACTGCTCCAAAGGCTCCGCGTCTACTCGCGATCATCAAGCATAGTCTACACATACACACATGCACAAACGATAGCAAACTATAAGAAAACAGTACAACATTACATAGAAATAGCACACAAAACTATGCTAGAACTATTCTACGCGTTACAACGATCGCGTGGATATAAAGAACACCTAAAACGGAGCTAAAACGCGAAAACTACGCTTAAAACAAGGTCCAGGGACCTATTTGCGAGAAAAATAGAACTTCCAGGGGGTTCTGCGCGCAAACTGAGGACCTAAATGTAAATAAACCCTAGACACAGGGTCTAGCTGGCTAAAAACCCTAGGCTGGACGGCGGGCACTGAATCCCGGAAGCTCAGGGGTCTAAACGAATAAAATAGGACTTGACTGCAAATACTTTTGAACTAAGGGTGGACCGCGGGTTGAATATAGTTAAAGCCGGGGACTCTTTAGCAAAAACGACGGGCTGAACCGTTAACTTCTGTTTTGGGCCCTTGGATCGCCATCTAACGGCTCGGATTAGATCTATTACGCGAAGGGGTATCTACGCGTATCGGCCGTCGGATCTCGATCCGACGCTCCGGACCCTCCCTTAGCACGGATCTAATGCCTCCCGCTGGATTTGAAACCGACGGCTTGGATCTAATCTGATCCGCGAACCGGTACGCTCCATTTGGGGTCGTTGGATCTGGATCCAGCGGTGCGGAGCAGGGGGGTACGCGGCTTCTAATCCTGCGCGTCAAACACGGATCGGGCGGCCAGGACTACGCGGACGCGCCAGCGGCGGTGCAGGTCGCCGGAGACCAGCATCCCGCGGTGGCGCTTCGCCGGAGACGGCCCAACTTGGTGCTCCGGGCTCGGTTTTGGACGAGATCAAGTACTAGAGGTCGAGCACGACGTGGGGGACCCATCTAGGCGCTCCAGAAGGCGAGTTAGGGCTCGGGTAAGTGATCCCCACGGCGAGGGCGGCTCAGCGCGGCGGCGCAATGACGGCGCGCGCGTTCTGGGCGCTACGGGTGGCTAGGAGCTACAACCTCCGGTGCAAAAGGTCCAGGGAGAGGGAGTGCGACTCACCGAGGAGCTGTGGAGGCCGGGCTGCGACGGAGGGAGGAAGGCGACGACGACCGGCGGCGGAGGGGTCGGGCTCTCGCGGAGGAAGGTGCTACAGGGTGGCCGGGAACCTTGGCTGGTGTGGATCGGCTCCGGGGACTCCTGTGGAGGTGGCAGAGGGGTCAGGGAGGCGCGGGGCTCACCGGCGGCGAGTAATTTCGGCGGCGGTGGACTTACCCGCGGCGGTGCTCCGGGGAAAATTCGGACCGAGGAACGGGCCGAGGTCGCGGGTGAAGGGCTCTGGAGCTCCGGGGTGGTGAGGCGGTGCTGATGCGCAAGCCCTCGCGGACCGTGGCGCGATGGAACGGTGCGCCCACGGTGGCGCAGAGGAGGTGGTGCGGCGGAGGGGAAGGGGGCGGCGGCGCTGGAGGTCCTCGGGCGACACAGGAGTAGGGTTATGGTTCGGGGGCCTAGGGGGTTGCTTTTGTAGGGCGGCGGCGCTGCCTCAGCGTGCGGGCCCAGGGGAAGAAGCTCGCCGGGGATATCGGAGGCTGTTGTGCCGGGGAGGAAGAAGGGGAGGGGAAAGAGAAGACGCTGACAAGCCGGGGCCAGCAGTAAATGAGAGAGGGAGGAGGGAGGGGAGAGCGGCTCGGGCTGGGAGGAAGTGGGCCGGGGCACGGCCCACGCGAGGGAAAGGGAGAGGGAGAGAGGGGCCCGAGGGGGAGGGAGGGGAGCTGGGCCGCCATGGCCCATGCGTGTAGCACCCTAAGGTAAATTCCTTAAATTTTAATGAATTTATTTGGGCTTAAATAAATTTTCCAGGCTTTTCTTTAATTTTTGTGGCATTTAAAGCAATTTATAACGCAAGAAAATAAAATTTATCATAGGATTAAAGTGTTTGTGCATTCATGCTGCAGCATTGTTTTATTTGTGTTGAGTGCATAGGTTTGAATTCAAATTGTATTTGAATTCAATTAGAATTGTTTGAATTAGTGAGTTAGAAAAACAAAAGAAGAAAAAGGAAAGAAGGAGGAAAGAAACCAGCCATCTCTCTCAGCCCGGCCCACTCCCCTCTCTCTCTTTCCCCCCCTCGGGCCCTTTTTCCCCCCCTCACTCCCGCATGGGCCACCGAGGCCCAGCACCCTCCCCTCTTTCCCTTCCCGCGTGGGCCGCACGCCAGCCCATCGGCCGGCTCAGCCCCATCGGCCGCCCGCTCTCCCCCTTCTCTCTCTGGCGAGTTGGTCCCACGGGTCAGCTTCTTCTCCCCCTCCTTCTTCTTCCCCGTGCGCAACGGCCCCGCGAGATCGCCGGCGACCCTCTCTTCCCCGGGCCCGCGCGCCCGTGTGGCTCCGCCGCCCTACAAGTAGCGGCCCCACGCCCCTCAGAACCCTAACCCTAGTCCCCGCCGCCGCTATCAACGCCGGCACCGCAGCCGCCCCGCTCCGCCGCTCAGCGCCTCTGCTCCGCCGCGGACCCGCTACTCCGCCGCGCCCCAGTCCCGGCCAAGGTCCGCAACATCTTCGGCCCGCCGCCAGGAAGCATTCCGAGGATCCCACCCTCGCCTTCGGCCTGAGCAACGGCCGGAATTCGACCCGAGGCCGCCGACGGTGAGATTCTCCTCCGCCGCGATTGATCCCCGCTGATGGTTCCCCGGTCGTCCTGATCCCCTCAACGTTTTCACAGGACCTTCACGGGTCGATCCGAGGAAACCCGACGCTCGGAGAGCGCCTGCAGCTGCCTTCCCCACGAGCACCGCCTATCTCCGTCCGTGCTCCGCCGCCGCCGTCGTCGCCAGCACCCCTGCGCCGCCTGTCACACCCGATTTATAAGAACATAAATCGAGCAATCATATATGCGCCAGGATCAAGTCACGCATATATACAACAGATCATCAAGATATCACAACACATGTCACGAATAACATTAATATAAATCGTAAATGAATCATAAATGAATTATTTCATTACAACCGAATCAAGAATCGGTTCAAGAAATGCGGAAGCGTAAAAGAGATACATGAAGAACTGGGCGCCACAGGGACGTCGACTGGGAGACAAATGCCTAGAAGTCGTCGAAGCCGCTGACGTAATCCTCCACGTTGCCGGGCACTGAGCAGCAGTCGAAGATAGCCGAAATAGAACAGAAGAGTAGAGAGGCAAGTGTGAGTACAAAACTAGTACTCAACAAGTATAACACAAACTATGAGGCTCTAGGCTAGCTGACTCAACTGCATTAGCTTTTAGTCTTGGCAAATTTTATTAAAGCTAATTACTACAAGTGGATGAATTACCATAAACCCAATTGCGTAATAAATTAATCAATATAAATTAAGAACTACTGAGAACCATCCAAACCAAAACCACCCGGGGAATCTCCCTCGTCAAAGGTTGATAACCCCACTAATCAGACGGAGGATCTGGGCCGCTCATGACTGTGAGCACAGCTGATATATCAGTTTTACACTCTCGAGAGGTTGCACAACTTTACCCACAAGTCGTGAGCTACGCTAGTGGTTCATCACACTTCCTTAGGTGAGATGGCTAGCAAGCACACTACGAGACCGTTACAAAGGATCACGTTGGTAAGGTGTAACCGCTAAGGATTCTGGATCAGCGACGATGGGGCCCACCTCCGGGGGTACAAGACACACAGCACAGACCAAGCCGGAGGAGCAGGGACCATTGAAGCTTACCACCCCTCTTGCCCACGCAGGTAAGTTACTCCCGAACCAAAATGACCTAATTAATAAGTCAAGACCGTCCCATTCCAGTCTTGTGGTTGCGCGGTTGTCCCAGGTTGTCGCTCTATGAACCGGTCCTTAGGGAGAGTGGCCAACCAAGCACTAAGCACCGTGCTGGCCCCCTAAACCAAGTTTCTACAAAAACATCTTTTAAGGAGACGTGAGCCACTCAAGCACACAGCACAGAGGGCCATTCTCAGAGTTAAGTTGCATATAACCATTAATCAAATTTAATTAAAAAGGACCAAGATTGGTTATAGCGCAGCAACCTAGCACAACTAACCAAGAATGCAACCCATAGGATATATATAAGGATATAAAAGTGGCTAGGAAGTCCTTATAGGCATACAGAATTAAAATGCAGTATGAAATTGTATTTAAAAGTGATAGGAGGTTCATGTTATACTTGCCTTCCTCGTACTCTCCCGGCTGCTGCTCGAACTGCTCGGAAGGCGGCTGCTCCTGGTACTGGTCCAAAGGCTCCGCGTCTACTCACGATCATCAAAAATAGCCCACACATACACACATGCATAGCAAGAACAAACTATAAGAAAACAGTACACCAATACAACAGAACAGCACATGAAACTAGCCTAGAACTAATCTACGCGTTACAACGATCGCGTGCATATAAAGAACACCTAAAACGGAGCTAAAACGTGAAAACTGCGCTTAAAACAGGATCCAGGGACCTAATTGTAAGAAAAACAGAGAAACCAGGGGCTTCTGGACAAAACTCGGGGACCAAAACGTAATTAAAGCCTAGATCTAGGGGCTAGCACGTGAAAAGGCATGGCTTGGACGGCGGGTTCAATATCCGAGAAAGACAGGGGCTTAAACGAGTAAAATCAGGGCTGAACTGCAATTTCTTTTGAATTAAGATGGACCGCGGGTTGATTCCAGGGAAGTCCGGGGTCTCTTTAGCAAAAAGACCACCGCTGACCGGTACGCCTCCAGTTGACTCGCGCGTGGGATGCCTCTGGGCCACTGGATCAGAAATCAACGGTCGGGATGAGGTGGCTCGGATCTAATCCGTTTGGCTCGGCTCACGACAGCGGGCGGCTCACTCCGGCTCGGTTCACGGGTCGCCGGAGACGCTTCCCGCGGCGGCGCCTTGCCGGCATGCAGCGCATCTGGGTGCTCCGGGGTTCTGGGTGATCGGGACCACACCGGGGAGAGAGAGGGAGTGATGGCGAACCCACCTGAGCAGTCGTGGTGGAGGATTTGGGCATGACTAAGGCAGGACGGCGGCGAGAGCGGCTCGGCACGACCAACACGCCGGCGTGCGCGCGGTCTAGGCCCTGCGGCCAGCTAAGGATCACGACTCTTAGGGCAAAAGAACCAGGGCGCGAAAGGGAAGCTCACCGAGGGATTTAGGTCGGCTGGGGAGCGGTGCAGATGTGTTGTCGACGACGGCGGCGGTGGAGCGCGGACGGAGATCGGCGGCGCACGTGGGGAAGGCGGTTGTGGCGCTCTCCGAACGCCGGGTTTCCTCGGATCAACACACGAAGGTCCTGCGGAGGGGATAGGGGGGTCAGCACGGCACGAGGAGGTATGGGGGCCGGCAATTTGGACTCACCGGCGGCGACGGCTCGGGTCCAAGCCGAGGCAAGGCGGCGCCCGTGGTTAGGGTTTAGGGGCGGCACGCTTGGGATGAGGGGGTCCAAGGGATGGCGCAGGGGATAAGAGGGGCAGGGCCGGGGGTCTCGGGTGCGGGTGCGGCGGAGAGAGAGACCGGGGATTTCGGCCGGGCTGCGGGCGGCCGTTGCGGAAGGAGCACGGGAGGATAGGGATGACAAGTGGGGCCGGGCGGTCAGCGAGAGACAGGAGAGAAGGCGCGCGAGCGGCCCGGGGGAAAAAGAAGTGGGCCGGTACGCGGGCCCAGGTGACAACGAGAGAAAAGGAAGGGAGAGGAGCGCTCGGGGGCCGCTGAGGGAGGAGTGGGCCGGGGCGCGGCCCACGCGGGGGAAGAGAGGAAGGAGGGGGTGCTTGTGGCAGAACCAACCTGAATTATACCGGCTCAAGTACGCGAGTCCACATCCGAGGGCTCCAACGTGCTTCAAACGGTATAATCCCTTGGCCTGTCGGGTAACGTCCCGATAAACCACCGATACACAGGATCAATAAGGTTACCTCACACGAAGGTGAGTCCAGAGATACAATCACCATTACAATTTACATAATAGGGAATTACATTATAAGAGTTTATAAAGGTAGTACAAAGTTTCAAACTTAGAGAAAACAATACAAACTATTTAAGCTAAGACCTTTAGCAGCGGAAAACATACGCGATGATCTATAGCACGTCGACAAGACAGATGTCATGCTAAGCCCAGGCACGACATCACTCGGTATCACCAATGTTGGCCGAGGACGGATTTCATTCCACGGACCAACCTTCTGGAAGAGCACAAGGCCAAGGCAAGGAGAGAGTGGGGTCTTCAAAGGCTTTACCTGAAAAAGATAAAACTAGCAAGGCTGAGTATACTGATACTCAGCAAGGCTTACCCGGGATTGGGTATACTTTAGCCCATAACTAGACTCATGAAAGCTCGTAATGGTTCCGGGTTTAATTTTAGCTGAAAAGCAACTAAGAATATAACTTATTTTCAAGTTTTAGCTTTCAGATTCTAGCTTGATTAGCCATTCTAGGTTAGCACCTATACTAAGCAAGCAAGATAGTGATTATCATTCATCAAGATTATCCATCATAAGTTCCACTTCTTACTCAATGTGGCAGAAGGGATAAGCAATCTCAAGCTTCGTGAGAGGCGGACGATTCGAATCGGATTTAACCTTGCAAGGTAAACCTAACACACACGCTTGAAATACCAACAGGGCGTTCCAAGCAACCGTTTCCCTCATATTCCGGGTTGTGGATCAGGGCCACCACAAGCGACTGCAGGACCGTACGCACACCCAATGTGTACAGGACATACGTCTGTAGCGCGACTACAAAACCCGTATTCCTGTCTGCCTTGCAGAACGTACTCCCACACGTCGGTGCGTGTAAACATAAAATAAAAGTCGAGTGGTGGAAGCGCGTCCACTTGCCGGGCCAATCGGGTACTAGGTTTACCGCTTACCATATTTCGCGGTATGTGGCTAGTACTTTCAAAAACTTAGCCACCACTACCACATGGATCGACCTTATCAACTTTTAACAAAACAGACAGGGTAAAACTTCAGGTCATGATGCAGCACATGACCCTGTCCGTCATCCTTATAGTGGTTGCAGAAATGTAAACACGCAACTCCTATATCGCGCGAGTGACAGTAAATCACTCGACTTCTACCGGTCCTATTAGCGGAGCAACTATCCGATAAGGACTCGGAAGCATTACATTGGATTCCTAGGATTCATGCATCTAGGGTTTCACCTCAATTCTTAGACTTAATGCAAGATATAATATAGATAGACATAGATTGCAATATAAATAAAATAATGGGATATGTCCGGGGCTTGCCTTTACTGGTGGGTCTGAAGTCAGTAAGTCAACATCTTCCGAACTTTGGTTCGGGGCTTCAGTTAATCCCTTGGTGACGTTCATTTGGTCTTTAGGAACATCCTCCGTAGACTCCGGGGAGATTTCGCAGGTACCGTTGCCGAAAGTAATCGTATCTACATGTAATGCAACATCACATTCAAGTGTGCACACAAAACTATTTTACTTCACAACAAAGCTGCAATTCAACACTCATTTAACACACTATTCACATAACAACTAAAAAGATTTGAAACTAAACTTAAACAGAACTTTAGGAGGACAACTAATTAGAATCAGCTATTCGTTGAAGATTACAACAGAGCCGATTGGAAATAACAGAGGTTTAGCTGATTGATGAGTGCGTCGGTTTCCTAGGTGATCGATGAAATCATCGATTACCTTGGCAGAAGGATGATTCCTAAAGTAGTTGTCTTAACTGGGATGTGCTTAGGTGTTATCTAGGTAACTAAGTGTGGTTGTATCGACTTGATTACGTCAGCACAACTATTGAGTGACATACCGCCGATGGGGTATGGTTAAGGGTATAGAACCGATAGATATGTAGCCGATTTCTCAGTTGATAAATCGACTGATAGAAGTGCATAGATAAAGGTGGGAAAACTAAGGATCGATCGGCCGTGTTTGACCGATACGGAAAACGACTAGAATCGGCTTGGATCGGCCGATAACAAGAACCTTAAGATCGTGGGTGTCTCTTCGATACATCGACTCTGTGCAGTCGATATAGAACAGAACAAAAGAGTCGTATCAGCAGTAGCCGATACTAGAAAGGTAACAACCATATCAGCTAATCGGTCGATGATGGAAGTATCGACTGACAGCTGTTATACAGAAACATCCTAGACTCAAGGAAAGCGGATGCTTAGTAGCTGAACTAATAGCCGCCAATGGAACACAGCTGCCGAGATGTAATGGCTAAGCAGCAGATGCACATGGACTAATAAGGATTTTTATACGAAGAGAACCTTAAGGAAATGGTCATCAAAACGAGGACAGAGTTTGGATGGCAGGAATCTGAGTACTCGTGTGAAAAGATTAACTAGAGATCACACATCTGTACTTGAGACCTACATCTTATGATCTATGTTAAGCTACAACACATGCATACCACAAAAGACACAAATCAAGCATTCATTTCCTAATATTTAACCTAGACCACAAATCAAAGACTTTCACTCAAGATCACAACATAAAACTTGTAGATTTTGACCTAGGGTTTCAAACAAAACTGATTTTGCATTTTTATGAACTTCCTGCGAAAATCTATGAAATGTAGAAGTTCATCGATTTGAAATACAGCAAGCTTCGGAAATTTTACAAAGAACACCCTAGAAATTTTTAAAACATAACAATCAAGTCCCTGGTCCGGGAAAACAGTTATCAGGAAGTTAACGACGATATTCCGGCAAAGGAATCGCCGGCATTAGAAAGGTTCAGCAGGTCAGGGCAAACCTTGGTTAAGGAGAAGAACAGACGGAAAGTGATTTTCCGTGGCGAACAGGATTGGCGCGGAGAAAAGTTCGACGGTGACGAGATTCCGTGGTTGACGAAGAAGTTTGCCGGGTAGGGTTGCCGTGCTTGGTTGCATCGAGGCTCCTCCGAGCTCGTCACACCTAACTGCCGCCTTCGCTCCATAACTCCTCCTTCCGACTTGTCGCGCTATAAGCGGCTCCCTGCTTCCGCGAGGATCGAGGCCTGCCTGCATCAGGATCACATCTTCCGTTACCGTCTGCGCTAGACCACCTCCGTTCTCCTCGAGCAGTTCGCAGTGCCACTTGACTTCGTCCGCGGCTCCCTCCTTAACGATCCCCGACGTTCTCCACGCGCGACTCTACTGCTCCCTGGGCAGGTCAGCCTGCAGCCGCCGCATTGCAACTTCCCTCGCATCGCGCGTGACCTCCCTGCATATTGTCGTCCTGCACGCCGTGCAGCTACTCTTCCGCTTCCTGCTATCGAATCCGTGTTCGGCCGGCCTTGCCGCGTCACTCCCGCGCTCGCACACGCGTTCCAGCGTTGCTCGCGCCACCTGTCCTCCGACCACCCAGCGCTTGCACTCCAGTGCGCTGCGTGCCCCTCGCTCCTGCACGCGCCACCACGTCGCGCTCCACCAGCTCCCGTACGCCACCGCACGCACGCCATCGCCCTGCGCTTCTAGCTCCTGCGCACGCCGTCGCGCACGCCTCCCGCGCGCACGCATCTGCGCGCTCCATGCCGCTCGCCTGAGCCGTTGCCGCTCCGCTAGCCGAGCTCCGCTCCATCTCACGCGCCACAACCGTCACTCGGGCTACTGTGCTCGCCCGATCCTGAGCGCCTGCACCGCCATCGCCTTAGCTCCTGCACATCATAGCTCTTCCTGCGCGCGCGCCTGCACCAGCTCGCCTGACCTGCACTGCCACACCTGCATTCACCTCCACGTTGCGCGCTTCTTCCCCCGCTTGCGCCACCTCCTAGGCCGCGCTCGCGCCCCGCTCGGGCCGAGCCGCTCGGCGCCCGCTGCCAGCTTCCGCGCGCGCTCGCCCCAATGCCCGCGCGCCTGGGCCGCCACCAGCCCGCGCCGCTCGCCTTGCCGGCCGCACGCCGCCCAGCCCCGCGCACGCTGCCGCCCCACTACCGCGCCGAGCCGGCCGCCCCAGCCGCGCCTGCTCGCCCAGCGCGCCGCCAGCCGCCAGCCCGCGCTAGCGCCCGCGCCGGCCCCGAGCCGCGCCGCCCGCCTCCGCTCGGCCGCCTGCCCCCGCGCGCCGAGCCGCTCCGCGCGCTTGCGCGCACTCCGCCTGGGCCCGCCTAGCGCCTGCTGCCGCCTGGGTCGCGCGCTGCCCCAGCGCCGCGCGCCTGCCGCGCGCCGAGCCGCAGCCCCGGCCGCGCAGCGCCCTGCGTGGGGCCGCCGCCTGCGCGCGCCGCCGGTTGCTGCCTGCTTGTGCTGAGGAGAAAGAGAGAGGGGAGAAAGAGGCAAAGAACACGAGATGCGGCTGCCAGTGGAGAAAGGGAAGAAGGAGACGGCAGGGAACAGATAAGGCAGAGGGAGAAGAAAAACAGAGAAGAAAGGGAATTGGAACTTCCCAAGGACTTAAGCGCAAAATCAGAAAATTGCAGGGACCTATTTGTAAAGTAAAATTTTCCATCGATCTAAAACCCAAATGAAGAAATGTCCAAAACGAAAGTTGGAGAGTTTTTCAAACTCTACAACATTGCTTTAGGGCTCAAGTTCAAAAACTCGAAACTTATATTTTTACACGTGCATTTTTGAACAAAAGTTGGATTTGTATTGTGTTTGTCCTAAAGAATGAAATTTTATAAAATTCAGGACCTAAATGCAAATATTTATGACACGTCATGATGACGGGATAGACTCGTCATGATGACTTGCACTTTTACACTCTAGTCCTGAGTAAATTTAAAAGTTACTTTTGTAAATCAAACATTTGCATAAAAGGACTTGTACTTTTATAAAATTACACAAACACCCTTGTTTTTACCATTTTACCCATAATTTTTACACACTTCAACATACATATTTCAAACGAAACTTTTGGATAAATAATATTTATTTTTACAAGACATAAAATAGGAAAAACATGTTTACAAAACCACCTTTCACTTATTTGAAATTACCCTTTTATTTGCACTTTAAATTTTCAAAAACTTCACATAAACACACATAAACTTTATACAAACAAACACATATTTCACACTAACAAAATATATGTCTAGTTTACAAACACATGAACTGTCACAGCCCTCCCCCTAAAAAGAATCTCGTCCCGAGATTCGGACGTAAGGCTCTGAAGGGAAGAGAAGCAAATCACCCATTAAATATGGCAAGATGCAATCACACTAGAGAAGATTGAGGTTGATGACGAGAGCATGACGAGATGGGTATAACAAGAGCATGAAGAGTTTGTGCACAGATGCGTTTGACAGGATAAGAGAGGAAAAGGTGATCAAATTCTCATAGAGTTGAGATCACATCATGAGATCACAATATGGAAACGATAAATGTCGGCGACATTTATCATAAGACTTACGGATAGCAAGTGAGAATAGTACGAAAGGTTGATAAGTGATGTTTGAACATTTTTGCTCAGTGTTTATTATCTAAATAGTTTAGATGATGTTGATTGCAAAACATGCCTATGTATACCGATGCAATCAAGGGGTAACGATAAATTGCTGCAACTCAGAGTGCAATGCTCGATATATAACCATGAATGTGATGCATTGCTGAGATGTATGATTACAATGATGATGCAATATGAGGATGAAGGATTCCATGCACGACCGAGATGATGCGTATGATACAATACAATTACCATGATGCTGACCAAATGATGCATACATTATGATGCAAGAATGATGATGCTTGCATTGCATGCACGTATGAAATACATGAAGTATGATGCATACCCGCATGAGTTAGCGACGCACACGGCTCGCACCCTGCAACCGTTCTCTCGTAACTAACACTTGGGTAGTCCTATATCCTTATACAAAGATTAGAAGTTAGGACACTAGTAAGGTTGCATAGAAAGAGATTGCAGTGGGGTTACGTCACATATACCTAGTCACCAGTGCGCCTCTAATGGCTCAATCATGTGACTGCAGTGCACATGTGGCCTTAGGTTCCGACACGGCATCATGGTCATGTGATTAAACACCACCACAAAAGAGAGATAGCAACCCTGTAGTGCCAACAGCAACAAGAAAGACTTAGGAACTCGAAGACAACCCGAAGTTATACTAGAGGCACACCCGTTAGTTAGTCTACGGATTGTCGATGACGATGCAACACCATGCACTGACCAAAGATGATATATGTTATGATGTATAACTTTTGCCATAAATCTTTTTATTTTACTCAAAATCATCTGAGCAAAAATTGAAGGTACAGCTCTCAGATGTTGTAACCAGAATAGCCAACAAGATAAGGTACAACATCAGGAGAGGATAGATGGATCACTAAATGATGGATTGAAGGATTTGATGATAGTTATCAAGGTTTAATCATCAAAGGAAAAGTTCAATGCTTCTACCGAAATAGATTCAAAGCACGATCAAGGGTTTGATTTAGCTGTCACGCTAAGATCGGTGATAGGGTCTAAACATGACCCATCCCATGGGATTCACAAAAGACTTTCTCACTTTAGGTCAGCCTAGCAGATTATGTCGGTTCCTACCACACAAAGTCAAAACAAGCATTCAGATACAAGCGCATATTTCAGTACATCAATGTAACAACCAAGGCAATCAGGTCAATCCAAGATATCATGATGTATGCACGTTCTACACGTCCTCACAAACAAAAATAACTGCCAAGTAATCTTGGTCTTACGTGGTTAGGTACGGTGGCATCATATAAACACGTATCTCCCTATAATATCTAGTCGATAATCCTAACCGTTCAAAACCTATCGAATCGTGGTTAGCATTCCTGCAGAAAACACAGTATGTATATATTGAACCTTTCATGCCAGCATGTCATGAAAGCGTCCCCAATCATTACTGTTTACTATAGAAACAGCATCTGTACAATTACCGCCGTACAGACAACGTTAACATACGTTATCGAGATAACGTATTCACGGGGGTACCGCAAAATGCGGGGGTATGATCTGCGATCACCATACACTGCGCCGAACCATATACTCCCAATGTAGTCAACCGAAGTTGGTACGTTGGCAGCATCTCAAGTAGGCCACTGCTTGAGAAACAGCGTTCGGTTCGCATCACCGACGGGAAGGCCAAGCTCGCTCAGTTGGCTGAGGATCCTTACCTTCTTACCTCTCGATCGAAGGTGTCGTTACAGAATGTAAGGTTGGGTTGTGCATAAATTTAAGTTTTGACAGAAAAGTAATGCTGGTAGTTAGAGTTATATATACATATATACACTATAGCCACCTCTAGTTCCCTTATAAGCATTACCCTAGGGCTTTACGTACTAAGTACAATCCTTAACGAATCCAACGTAGTTTTGGGAAACCTTTGGTTGGTTAAACTTTTATACCGAAAGTATTTTTAAGGTAAAATGTATCTCCAGAGTAACCTTATAGCTCTGATACCAGCTGTGGCAGAACCAACCTGAATTATACCGGCTCAAGTACGCGAGTCCACATCCGAGGGCTCCAACGTGCTTCAAACGGTATAATCCCTTGGCCTGTCGGGTAACGTCCCGATAAACCACCGATACACAGGATCAATAAGGTTACCTCACACGAAGGTGAGTCCAGAGATACAATCACCATTACAATTTACATAATAGGGAATTACATTATAAGAGTTTATAAAGGTAGTACAAAGTTTCAAACTTAGAGAAAACAATACAAACTATTTAAGCTAAGACCTTTAGCAGCGGAAAACATACGCGATGATCTATAGCACGTCGACAAGACAGATGTCATGCTAAGCCCAGGCACGACATCACTCGGTATCACCAATGTTGGCCGAGGACGGATTTCATTCCACGGACCAACCTTCTGGAAGAGCACAAGGCCAAGGCAAGGAGAGAGTGGGGTCTTCAAAGGCTTTACCTGAAAAAGATAAAACTAGCAAGGCTGAGTATACTGATACTCAGCAAGGCTTACCCGGGATTGGGTATACTTTAGCCCATAACTAGACTCATGAAAGCTCGTAATGGTTCCGGGTTTAATTTTAGCTGAAAAGCAACTAAGAATATAACTTATTTTCAAGTTTTAGCTTTCAGATTCTAGCTTGATTAGCCATTCTAGGTTAGCACCTATACTAAGCAAGCAAGATAGTGATTATCATTCATCAAGATTATCCATCATAAGTTCCACTTCTTACTCAATGTGGCAGAAGGGATAAGCAATCTCAAGCTTCGTGAGAGGCGGACGATTCGAATCGGATTTAACCTTGCAAGGTAAACCTAACACACACGCTTGAAATACCAACAGGGCGTTCCAAGCAACCGTTTCCCTCATATTCCGGGTTGTGGATCAGGGCCACCACAAGCGACTGCAGGACCGTACGCACACCCAATGTGTACAGGACATACGTCTGTAGCGCGACTACAAAACCCGTATTCCTGTCTGCCTTGCAGAACGTACTCCACACGTCGGTGCGTGTAAACATAAAATAAAAGTCGAGTGGTGGAAGCGCGTCCACTTGCCGGGCCAATCGGGTACTAGGTTTACCGCTTACCATATTTCGCGGTATGTGGCTAGTACTTTCAAAAACTTAGCCACCACTACCACATGGATCGACCTTATCAACTTTTAACAAAACAGACAGGGTAAAACTTCAGGTCATGATGCAGCACATGACCCTGTCCGTCATCCTTATAGTGGTTGCAGAAATGTAAACACGCAACTCCTATATCGCGCGAGTGACAGTAAATCACTCGACTTCTACCGGTCCTATTAGCGGAGCAACTATCCGATAAGGACTCGGAAGCATTACATTGGATTCCTAGGATTCATGCATCTAGGGTTTCACCTCAATTCTTAGACTTAATGCAAGATATAATATAGATAGACATAGATTGCAATATAAATAAAATAATGGGATATGTCCGGGGCTTGCCTTTACTGGTGGGTCTGAAGTCAGTAAGTCAACATCTTCCGAACTTTGGTTCGGGGCTTCAGTTAATCCCTTGGTGACGTTCATTTGGTCTTTAGGAACATCCTCCGTAGACTCCGGGGAGATTTCGCAGGTACCGTTGCCGAAAGTAATCGTATCTACATGTAATGCAACATCACATTCAAGTGTGCACACAAAACTATTTTACTTCACAACAAAGCTGCAATTCAACACTCATTTAACACACTATTCACATAACAACTAAAAAGATTTGAAACTAAACTTAAACAGAACTTTAGGAGGACAACTAATTAGAATCAGCTATTCGTTGAAGATTACAACAGAGCCGATTGGAAATAACAGAGGTTTAGCTGATTGATGAGTGCGTCGGTTTCCTAGGTGATCGATGAAATCATCGATTACCTTGGCAGAAGGATGATTCCTAAAGTAGTTGTCTTAACTGGGATGTGCTTAGGTGTTATCTAGGTAACTAAGTGTGGTTGTATCGACTTGATTACGTCAGCACAACTATTGAGTGACATACCGCCGATGGGGTATGGTTAAGGGTATAGAACCGATAGATATGTAGCCGATTTCTCAGTTGATAAATCGACTGATAGAAGTGCATAGATAAAGGTGGGAAAACTAAGGATCGATCGGCCGTGTTTGACCGATACGGAAAACGACTAGAATCGGCTTGGATCGGCCGATAACAAGAACCTTAAGATCGTGGGTGTCTCTTCGATACATCGACTCTGTGCAGTCGATATAGAACAGAACAAAAGAGTCGTATCAGTAGTAGCCGATACTAGAAAGGTAACAACCATATCAGCTAATCGGTCGATGATGGAAGTATCGACTGACAGCTGTTATACAGAAACATCCTAGACTCAAGGAAAGCGGATGCTTAGTAGCTGAACTAATAGCCGCCAATGGAACACAGCTGCCGAGATGTAATGGCTAAGCAGCAGATGCACATGGACTAATAAGGATTTTTATACGAAGAGAACCTTAAGGAAATGGTCATCAAAACGAGGACAGAGTTTGGATGGCAGGAATCTGAGTACTCGTGTGAAAAGATTAACTAGAGATCACACATCTGTACTTGAGACCTACATCTTATGATCTATGTTAAGCTACAACACATGCATACCACAAAAGACACAAATCAAGCATTCATTTCCTAATATTTAACCTAGACCACAAATCAAAGACTTTCACTCAAGATCACAACATAAAACTTGTAGATTTTGACCTAGGGTTTCAAACAAAACTGATTTTGCATTTTTATGAACTTCCTGCGAAAATCTATGAAATGTAGAAGTTCATCGATTTGAAATACAGCAAGCTTTGGAAATTTTACAAAGAACACCCTAGAAATTTTTAAAACATAACAATCAAGTCCCTGGTCCGGGAAAACAGTTATCAGGAAGTTAACGACGATATTCCGGCAAAGGAATCGCCGGCATTAGAAAGGTTCAGCAGGTCAGGGCAAACCTTGGTTAAGGAGAAGAACAGACGGAAAGTGATTTTCCGTGGCGAACAGGATTGGCGCGGAGAAAAGTTCGACGGTGACGAGATTCCGTGGTTGACGAAGAAGTTTGCCGGGTAGGGTTGCCGTGCTTGGTTGCATCGAGGCTCCTCCGAGCTCGTCACACCTAACTGCCGCCTTCGCTCCATAACTCCTCCTTCCGACTTGTCGCGCTATAAGCGGCTCCCTGCTTCCGCGAGGATCGAGGCCTGCCTGCATCAGGATCACATCTTCCGTTACCGTCTGCGCTAGACCACCTCCGTTCTCCTCGAGCAGTTCGCAGTGCCGCTTGACTTCGTCCGCGGCTCCCTCCTTAACGATCCCCGACGTTCTCCACGCGCGACTCTACTGCTCCCTGGGCAGGTCAGCCTGCAGCCGCCGCATTGCAACTTCCCTCGCATCGCGCGTGACCTCCCTGCATATTGTCGTCCTGCACGCCGTGCAGCTACTCTTCCGCTTCCTGCTATCGAATCCGTGTTCGGCCGGCCTTGCCGCGTCACTCCCGCGCTCGCACACGCGTTCCAGCGTTGCTCGCGCCACCTGTCCTCCGACCACCCAGCGCTTGCACTCCAGTGCGCTGCGTGCCCCTCGCTCCTGCACGCGCCACCACGTCGCGCTCCACCAGCTCCCGTACGCCACCGCACGCACGCCATCGCCCTGCGCTTCTAGCTCCTGCGCACGCCGTCGCGCACGCCTCCCGCGCGCACGCATCTGCGCGCTCCATGCCGCTCGCCTGAGCCGTTGCCGCTCCGCTAGCCGAGCTCCGCTCCATCTCACGCGCCACAACCGTCACTCGGGCTACCGTGCTCGCCCGATCCTGAGCGCCTGCACCGCCATCGCCTTAGCTCCAGCACATCATAGCTCTTCCTGCGCGCGCGCCTGCACCAGCTCGCCTGACCTGCACTGCCACACCTGCATTCACCTCCACGCTGCGCGCTTCTTCCCCCGCTTGCGCCACCTCCTAGGCCGCGCTCGCGCCCCGCTCGGGCCGAGCCGCTCGGCGCCCGCTGCCAGCTTCCGCGCGCGCTCGCCCCAATGCCCGCGCGCGCCTGGGCCGCCACCAGCCCGCGCCGCTCGCCTTGCCGGCCGCACGCCGCCCAGCCCCGCGCACGCTGCCGCCCCACTACCGCGCCGAGCCGGCCGCCCCAGCCGCGCCTGCTCGCCCAGCGCGCCGCCAGCCGCCAGCCCGCGCTAGCGCCCGCGCCGGCCCCGAGCCGCGCCGCCCGCCTCCGCTCGGCCGCCTGCCCCGCGCGCCGAGCCGCTCCGCGCGCTGGCGCGCACTCCGCCTGGGCCCGCCTAGCGCCTGCTGCCGCCTGGGTCGCGCGCTGCCCCAGCGCCGCGCGCCTGCCGCGCGCCGAGCCGCAGCCCCGGCCGCGCAGCGCCCCGCGTGGGGCCGCCGCCTGCGCGCGCCGCCGGTTGCTGCCTGCTTGTGCTGAGGAGAAAGAGAGAGGGGAGAAAGAGGCAAAGAACACGAGATGCGGCTGCCAGTGGAGAAAGGGAAGAAGGAGACGGCAGGGAACAGATAAGGCAGAGGGAGAAGAAAAACAGAGAAGAAAGGGAATTGGAACTTCCCAAGGACTTAAGCGCAAAATCAGAAAATTGCAGGGACCTATTTGTAAAGTAAAATTTTCCATCGATCTAAAACCCAAATGAAGAAATGTCCAAAATGAAAGTTGGAGAGTTTTTCAAACTCTACAACATTGCTTTAGGGCTCAAGTTCAAAAACTCGAAACTTATATTTTTACACGTGCATTTTTGAACAAAAGTTGGATTTGTATTGTGTTTGTCCTAAAGAATGAAATTTTATAAAATTCAGGACCTAAATGCAAATATTTATGACACGTCATGATGACGGGATAGACTCGTCATGATGACTTGCACTTTTACACTCTAGTCCTGAGTAAATTTAAAAGTTACTTTTGTAAATCAAACATTTGCATAAAAGGACTTGTACTTTTATAAAATTACACAAACACCCTTGTTTTTACCATTTTACCCATAATTTTTACACACTTCAACATACATATTTCAAACGAAACTTTTGGATAAATAATATTTATTTTTACAAGACATAAAATAGGAAAAACATGTTTACAAAACCACCTTTCACTTATTTGAAATTACCCTTTTATTTGCACTTTAAATTTTCAAAAACTTCACATAAACACACATAAACTTTATACAAACAAACACATATTTCACACTAACAAAATATATGTCTAGTTTACAAACACATGAACTGTCACAGTGCTGGCCCATGCGGGAGAGAGGGGAAAGAGGAGAGAGGAGAAAAGAGATGGGCCGGGAGAAGAGCTGGCCCAAGGGCTTTTGTTGCTTTCCTTCTTTTCCCTTTCCTTTTCTATGCTCAAACATTCAAACAACTATTTGAATTCAAATGTAAATTGAATTCAAACCTATGAACTCAACACAAATAAAATAATGCTGCGGCATGAATGCACAAACAATTTAATCCTATGATAAATTTTATTTTCTTGCGTTATAAAATTACTTTAAATACGAGATAAATTAGAGAAAACCCTGGAAAATTTATTCGAGCCCAAATAAATTAATTAAAATTTGAGGAAATTACCTTAGGGTGTTACACCGCCCCCCAGCCGACCTAAACCCCTCGGTAAGCTTTCCCTTCGCGCTCTGGTTCCTCTGCACTAGGCGTCGTGATGCTTAGCCAGCCGCAGTGTCTAGACCGCGCGCACGCCGGAGTTGCTCGCCGTCCCGAGCCGCCTCTCGCCGTCGTGAGCCCTGGCCATGCCTTAATCCCTCACCACAGGTACCCAGATAGGTTCACCGTGCCGAGCCCTTACTCCTGGACCAAGCCCGCCCGAGAATCGTGCCCGGACTGCCAAGATCGACCGTCGCCGGCGTAGCGCCGCCGCGGGAGGCAGAGCTCCGATGGTCACGCCGCCGCTCCAAGAGCCGTGACCCGAGCCGTGATCTGAGTCGCCCGATCGGAAAAGAACGCTCCCGATTAGATCCTAGCCCATCTCATCCTGGCCCTTGAATCCCGATCCAGCGGATCAGATTCCCCAATACCGTTTCGCCCTTCTTTTTAAATCCGAGCCGCACAGTTCGAATCCAACCGTCAGGATTAGATCCAGATCGTGATAGATCCTAACCGTCGGATCCAAATCCTTCGGCCCAGAATAGAAGGTACCGCTTCAGCCCACTTCTTTTGCTAAAGAGCCCTCGGGTTTTCCTGGAATCAACCCGCGCTCCCGTGTAGTTCAAAAGTATTTACAATCAGGCCCTGTTTTACTCGTTTAGACCCCTGAGCTTTCCAATTTTTGAACCCGCAGTCCATGTCTGATGTTTTCACGCGCTAGCCCCTGTGTCTAACCTTTAATTAGGTTTTAGTCCTCGGTTTTTGCGCAGAACCCTCTGGTTGCCCTGTTTTTCTTACAAATAGGTCCCTGGATCTTGTTTTAAGCGTAGTTTTCGCATTTTAGCTCCGTTTTAGGTGTTCTTTATATCCACGCGATCGTTGTAACGCGTAGAATAGCTTTAGACTAGTTTTAAGTGCTGTTTCTATGTAATGTTGTACTGTTTTCTTATATTTTGTTATTGTTTGCATGTGTGTGCATGTGTGGCCCATGTGTTGTTGTTACGATCATGAGTAGACGCGGAGCCTTTGGAGCAGTACCAGGAGCAGCCATCTTCCGAGCAGTCTGAGCAGCAGCCGGGAGAGTACGAGGAAGGCAAGTATAACATGAACCTCCTATCACTTTTAAATACAATTTCATACTGCATTTTAATACTGCATACCTATAAGGACTTCCTAGCCACCTTTATGTCCTTATATATATCCTATGGGTTGCATTTTTGGTTAGTTGTGCTAGGTTGCTGCGCTATAACACACTTGGTCCTTTTTAATTAAATTTGATTAATGGTTATATGCAACCTAACTCTGAGAGTGGCCCTCTGTGCTGTGTGCTTGAGTGGCTCACGTCTCCTTAAAAGATGTTTTGATAGAAACATGGTTTAGGGGGCCAGCACGGTGCTTAGTGCTTGGTTGGCCACTCTCCATAAGGACCGGTTCATAGAGCGACAACCTGGGACAACCGCGCAACCACAAGACTGGAATGGGACGGTCTTGACTTACTAATTAGGTCGTGTTGGTTCGGGAGTAACTTACCTGCGTGGGCAAGAGGGGTGGTAAGCTTCAATGGTCCCTGCTCCTCCGGCTTGGTCCGTGCTGTGTGTCTTGTACCCCCGGAGGTGGGCCCCATCGTCGCTAATCCAGAATCCTTAGCGGTTACACCTTACCAACGTGATCCTTTGTAACGGTCTCGTAGTGTGCTTGCTAGCCATCTCACCTAAGGAAGTGTGATGAACAACTAGCGTAGCCCACGACTTGTGGGTAAAGTTGTGCAACCTCTCGAGAGTGTAAAACTGATATATCAGCTGTGCTCACAGTCATGAGCGGCCCAGATCCTCCGTCTGATTAGTGGGGTTATCAACCTTTGACGAGGGAGATTCCCCGGGTGGTTTTGGTTTGGATGGTTCTCAGTAGTTCTTAATTAATACTGATTAATTTCTTATGCAATTTGGGTTATGGTAACTCATCCACTTGTAGTAATTAGCTTTAATAAAATTTGCCAAGATTAAAAGCTAATGCAGTTGAGTCAGCTAGCCTAGAGCCTCATAGTTTGTGTTATACTTGTTGAGTACGAGTTTGTACTCACACTTGCCTCTCTACTCTTCTGTTCTATTTCGGATATCTTCGACTGCTGCTCAGTGCCCGGCAACGTGGAGGACTACGTCAGCAGCTTCGACGACTTCTAGGTGTTTGTCTCCCAGTCGACGTCCCTGTGGCGCCCAGCTCTTCATGTACTCATATTACGCTTCCGCATCCCTTGAACTGATTCTTGATTCAGTTGTAATAAAGATATTCATTTTATAATTTATACGCTTTTATTCGTGACATGTGTTGTGATATCTTGATAGTCTGTTGTATATATGCGTGACTTGATCCTGGCGCATATATGATTGCTCGATTTATGTTTTTATAAATCGGGTGTGACAATGCGGGAGAAGGAGAGGGAAAAGAGATGGGCCGGGCTGAGAGAAGGAAATGGGCTGCTCCTTCTTTTTCCTTTTCTTCTTTCATTTTTCTTTTCTACACTCAAACATTCAAACCAACTATTTGAATTCAAACCCAACACAAATAAAACAATGCACCAGCATGAATGCACAAACATGTTGCTCTTATAATAAATTTTATTTTCTTGTGTTTTTAATTACTTTAAATGCCGCACTAATTAAAGAAAAACCTGGAATTCCATTTGAGCCAAAACAAATTCATTAAAACTTAAGAAAATTACCTTAGGGTGTTACAAACCTACCCCCCTTACAGGAATCTTGTCCCGAGATTCGAATAGGCTAGCTAGCAAAGAGATCAGGATATGTCTTTCTCAACTCATCTTCTCGCTCCCAAGTAGCCTCATCCTCCGTATGATGACTCCACTGAACCCGGCACATCTTGTTCTTCTTATTTCTGGTAACTCTCTCGGACGTCTCCAGAATCTTCACCGGATGCTCGATATAAGTCAGATCTTCCTGTACATCCAACCCTTCTATCGGTGCTTGCTCTTCTGGCACCCTCAAACACTTCTTTAGCTGAGACACGTGAAACACATCGTGCACTCCTGAGAGACTGAGAGGCAACTCCAAATGATATGCCACCTCACCTTTCCGTTCCAACACCTTGAACGGACCAATGTATCGAGGTGCTAGCTTCCCTCTTACATTAAACCTGCGGATTCCTCTCATCGGCGAGACCTTCAGGTACACATGGTCACCCACTGCAAAGGTCAAATCTCGACGACGAACATCCGCATAGCTCTTCTGACGAGTCTGATATGATCTTCTTAGGAACACCATGCAGACATACAATCCTGGAGATGTACAACTCTGCGAGTCTAGCACCGGAGTAAGTGGTGTTCACCGGAATGAAGTGAGCAACCTTCGTCAACCGATCCACTACTACCCATATGGAGTTGTACCCCTTCTGAGTACGAGGCAATCCAACAATGAAGTCCATAGTGATTTCCTCCCATTTCCACTCTGGAATCTTCAACGGCTGCAATAGACCTGCTGGCCTCTGATGCTCTGCCTTGACACGCTGACAAGTGTCACAGATAGCCACGTACTCCGCAATGGAACGCTTCATTCCATACCACCAGAATCGTTCCTTCAGGTCGTAATACATCTTCGTGCTGCCTGGATGGATAGAATATGCTGTATCATGAGCCTCACTCAGAATCAACTTCCTGAGATCTGCTACATCCGGCACACATATACGACCCTTGTACCACAAGGTACCCTGATCATCCTCTCTGAAATGAGGTGCTTTTCCAATCTTGAGCAACTCACGAATTTCCTGCAGCTTCTTATCATCTTTCTGATGCTGCCTGATCTCTGCCTCTAGAGTAGGTTCTGCCTCGAATGATGCACTCGAGGTGTGATGCAAGAAACCCAGGCTCAACTGCTCAAACTCCTCGCATAACTCCTGAGGCATCTGAAAAGCCATGGCCATGTTAACATAGCTCTTCCTGCTCAGAGCATCTGCTACAACATTGGCATTGCCCGGATGATAGTGAATCTCCAGGTCGTAATCCTTGACCAACTCTAGCCATCTTCTCTGCCGCATTGTAACACCCTAAGGTATTTTCCTTAAATTTTAATGAATTTATTTGGGCTTAAATAAATTTTCAGGCTTTTCCTTAATTTTTATGGCATTTAAAGCAATTTATAACGCAAGAAAATTAAAATTTATCATAGGATTAAATTGTGTGTGCATTCATGCTGTAGCATTGTTTTCCTTGTGTTGAATTTATAAGGTTTGAATTCAAACTTATTTGAATTCAAATAGATTGTTTGAATGGCTTGAGGGTGGGAAAGGAAAAAGGAAAAAGAAGAGGGAAAGAAACCAGCCCAAACCCTCTCAGCCTGGCCCACTTTTCTCTCTCTCTCCCTCTCCCGAGCCCTTTCTCCTCCCTACTCCCGCATGGGCCACGGCGGCCCAGCTTCCCCTCTTCCCCCTCGGGCCCTTCTCTCCTCTTCCCTTCCCGCGTGGGCCACGCCCGAGGCCCAGCTCTTCCGTTCCCCAGCCCAGGCGCGCCCTCCTCTCTTTCTTCTCTCTGGCAGTGCGGTCCCGCGCGTCAGCGCCTTCTTCTCCCCCTCCTTCTTCCTCCCCGGGCGCAACGGCCCGAGATCCCCGGCGACCCCCCCTGCTCCGGGCCCGCACGCCCAGGTAGCGCCGCTGCCCTTCAAAGAGCCACCCCAACTCCCCCTCTGAACCCTAACCCTAGCCGCCACCGAGGACCTCCAACGCCGCCGCTCCTTTTCCCTCCGCCGCGCAAGCTCCCTCGGCCTCGCCGTCGCGCCGCCGTGCCACAGACCTCGATAAGCCCCGCATCCGCTCCGCTGCCTCGCCTGGAAGCTTCCCACGCTAGCAATTGTGCCCCGAGCCTCTGCATCACCGGGATTTCGCGAAGAGACCGCCGCCGGTGAGCTGTGCCGCCCCGCAATTCTTCGTCGCCGGTGATCCCCGGACGTCCCTAATCCCTCTGGCACTTCCGCAGGACCTTCGCGCATCGATCTCCGATGGCCAGGAGCCCGTAGACCCCCGGTAACACCTTCCTCCGCGAGAGCCCGACCCCTCCGCCACCGGTCGCCGTCGGTTTCCTCCCTCCGTCGCAGCCCCGGCCTCCACAGCTCTTCGATGAGCCTCGCCCCTTTCCTCTGCCCCTTTTGCGCCCCGTGCCGTAGGCCGTAGACCGCCCCAGGGACCGGAACCGCGCTCACGCGGTACACCGGCGAACCCGAGCCGCCCCTCGCCGTGGAGAGCAATCACCCGAGCCCTATTTCACTTTCTTGAGCACCTAGATGAGTTCCCCGTGCCGCGCCCTACCTCTAGGGCTTGATGTCGTTCCAAACCGAGCCCGGAGCACCGAGATTGGCCAACTCCGGCGAAGAGCCACCGCGGGAGCTGAGCTCCGGCGACCAGCGCCGCCGTCCCGAGCGCCCACCGGGCCCGAGCCGTGGGATTCCAGGTGGACGGCTATGATTAGATTGTGCCCTAGGTAGATCAGGAGCGTCGGATCTGAATCCGACGATAGAGAATCGCGCGTACCCTTCGCGTCAGAGATCTAATCCGAACCGCTAGATCATGATCCAACGATCCAGATTAGAAGGTACCGATTCGGCCTGGCGATCTTTCTAAAGAGCCCCTAAGTTTTTCTTAAATAAACCCGCGGTCCGCTGCAGTGCAATAGAAATTGCAGTTTGGCCCTGTTTCTTGCACCGAAGCCCCTGATCTTCATAGTATTCGAACCCGCGGTCCATGTCTTGGTTTTCTCGTGCTAGCCCCTGAGTCTAGGGTTTATTTACGTTTAAGTCCTCAGTTTTTGTGCAGAACCCCTGGAAATTAGGTTTTTCTTGCAAATAGGTCCCTGGATCTTGTTTTAAGCGTAGTTTTCGTGTTTTAGCTCCGTTTTAGGTGTTCTTTATATCCACGCGATCGTTGTAACGCGTAGAATAATTCTAGGCTAGTTTTATTTGCTGTTCTATTGTATTGGTGTATTATTTCTTATATTTTGCTATTGTTTGCATGTGTGTGCATGTGTGGCCCATGTATTGCTGTTACGATCGTGAATAGACGTCGAGCCACCGGAGCAGTACCAGGAGCAGCCATCTTCCGAGCAGTTTGAGCAGCAGCCGGGAGAGTACGAGGAAGGCAAGTATAACATGAACCTCCTATCACTTTTAATACAATTTCATACTGCATTTTAATACTGTATACCTATAAGGACTTCCTAGCCACCTTTATATCCTTTATATATATCCTTTGGGTTGCATTTTGGTTAGTTGTGCTAGGTTGCTGCGTTATAACAAATCTTGGTCCTTTTTAATTAATTTGATTAATGATCTTATGCAACTTAATTCTGGAGCCGACCCTCTGTGCTGTGTGCTTGAGTGGTTTGTGCGTCCTTAAAAGATGTTTTTGTTAGAAACATGGTTTAGGGGGCCAGCACGGTGCTTAGTGCTTGGTTGGCCACTCTCCCTAAGGACCGGTTCATAGAGCGACAACCTGGGACAACCGCGCAACCACAAGACTGGAATGGGACGGTCTTGACTTACTAATTAGGTCGTGTTGGTTCGGGAGTAACTTACCTGCGTGGGCAAGAGGGGTGGTAAGCTTCAATGGTCCCTGCTCCTCCGGCTTGGTCTGTGCTGTGTGTCTTGTACCCCCGGAGGTGGGCCCCATCGTCGCTGATCCAGAATCCTTAGCGGTTACACCTTACCAACGTGATCCTTTGTAACGGTCTCGTAGTGTGCTTGCTAGCCATCGCAGGGGCTCTTTAGCAAAATGGCTCGGCTGAAGCGGTACGTTTTATTCTGGGCCCTTAGATCTACTCTCTACGGCTCGGATTAGATTCCTCTCGCGAAGGGGTACGCTTGATTCTCATCCATCTGATCGGGATCCAACGCACCAGAGCCTATCATAACGAGAATTCAATCCCGCACGCCGGATCAAGGATGGACGGCCGGGATTCAAGACAAGGGTGAACCGGTACGAGAGAAACACATCCGCTGGATCACGATCCTACGGTCGGGATCAAGGGGCTAAGGACCTAATCCTACCCACTGGCCGCAGATCGGACGGCTCAGAAGAGAGAGGGGTGCGGCTGGCGGCACTGACCGCCGGAGAAAGGAGGGCCGCGGCGGCGCGGCTCGGAAGCTCGCCGGAGATACGCGGTCACGCGTTTCCGGGGACCAAACTGACCTGGGCTTGAGTCCGGCGTGGCCTGCGCGACACGTGTGATTCACCTAGAGCCCAAGCGAGGCACGGGGAGGGGTCTAGCGGCGAGTACGACGGCGAGGGCAGCTCGGCGCGGCGGCGCAACGGCGGCGCGCGCGTTCTGGGCTCTAAGGGGAGCTAAGGGCCACAACAACCGGTGCAAAAGGACCAGGGAGATGAAGTGCGGCTCACCGAGGGGCTGTGGAGGCCGGAGACGCGGCGGAGGGAGGAAGTCGACGACGACCGGCGGCGGAGGGATCGGGTGCTCGCGGGGAGAGGCGATCCCGAGGTGACCGAGGTCCTTGGCTGGCGTGGATCGGCTCCGGGGACTCCTGCGGAGGTAACCAGGGGGTCAGGGCGGCCTAAGATCGGCCGGCACCGAGGAAATTGGGGCGGCGGCACAGCTCACCGGCGGCGGTATCTTCGCAAAATTCCGGTGATACAGAGGCTCGGGGCTCGAATGCCGGGCTCGGGAAGCTTCTATGGGGCGAGGCGGAGCTACTGCGGTTGACGTGGTGGTCCGAAGTGCAGCGGGGCGGCCGATCGACGGTGAGGCCGAGGGGAGGTGGCGCGGAGGAGCGGGGAAATGGCGGCGCTAGGGTTCTGGGTGGCGGCGGGGTTAGGGCACAGGTAGGTGGGGGCTGCAGGGCCACTTAAGGACGGAGATCGAGGCCTCGGCGTGCGGGCCCAGAGGGGAAGCTCGCCGGGGATCTCGGGGGGAACCGTTGCGCCGGAGAAGAAAAGGGAGAGGAAGAAGAGGGCGCTGACGTGCGGGCCCAGGGTGACAGCGAGAGAGGGAAAGGAGAGAGCGGGCGGCCGATGGGGCTGAGCCGGCCGATGGGCTGGCGTGCGGCCCACGCGGGAAGGGAAAGAGGGGAGGGTGCTGGGCCTCGGTGGCCCACGCGGGAGTGAGGGGGGAAAAGGGCCCGAGGGGGGGGGGAAGAGAGAGAGAAGTGGGCCGGGCTGAGAGAGAATGGGCTGCTCTTTCTCTTCTTTTCCTTCTTTCCTACACTCAAACCTTCAAACAAACATCATTTGAATTCAAATAAATTTTGAATTCGAATCCTATAAACTCAACACAAGAAAAATAATGCTCCAGCATGAGTGCACATACATGTTGATCTTATGATAAATTTTATTTTCTTGCGTTGTAAATTGCTTTAAATGCCACAATAATTAAAGAAAAGCTTAGAAAATTTATTTAAGCCCACATAAATTCCTCAAAGTTTAGGAAAATTACCTTAGGGTGTTACAAACCTACCCCCCTTACAGGAATCTCGTCCCGAGATTCGAATAGGCTAGCTGGCAAAGAGATCGGGATATGTCTTCCTTAACTCATCTTCTCGCTCCCAAGTATCCTCATCCTCCGTGTGATGACTCCACTGAACTCGGCACATTTTGATCTTCTTGTTTCTAGTAACTCTCTCCGATATCTCCAGAATCTTCACCGGATGCTCAATATAGGTCAGGTCCTCCTGCACATCTAACCCTTCTATCGGTGCTTGCTCTTCTGGCATTCTCAAGCACTTCTTCAGCTGAGACACGTGAAACACATCGTGCACTCCTGAGAGATTGAGTGGCAACTCCAGACGATATGCCACCTCTCCTTTCCGTTCCAACACCTTGAACGGACCAATGTACCGAGGAGCTAGCTTCCCTCGTACATTAAACCTGCGGATTCCTCTCATCGGCGAGACCTTCAGGTACACATGGTCACCTACTGCAAAGGTCAAATCTCGACGACGCACATCCGCATAACTCTTCTGACGAGTCTGAGCGACCCTCAGGTTCTCTCGCACCTGCTATACCAGCTGTTCGGCCTCCTCAACAATATCCGGACCAAATACCTGCCTCTCACCAATCTGATCCCAATACAGCGGAGTCCTGCATCTCCGACCATACAGAGCCTCAAACGGGGACTTCTTCAGACTGGCCTGATAACTGTTGTTATAAGAAAACTCTGCATACGGCAGGCATTTATCCCAGCTGGTACCATACTGAATAGCACAGGCTCGAAGCATATCCTCCAACACTTGGTTGGTCCTCTCTGTCTGCCCATCTGTCTGAGGATGATAAGCAGTACTGAAGCGCAGCTTCGTATCCAACGAATCATGCAACTGCTCCCAGAACCGTGAAGTGAACTAAGATCCTCGATCAGATATAATCTTCTTCGGAACACCATGCAGACAGACAATCCTGGAGATGTACAACTCTGCGAGCCTAGCACCGGAGTAAGTAGTGTTCACCGGGATGAAGTGAGCAACCTTCGTCAACCGATCCACTACTACCCATATGGAGTTGTACCCTTTCTGAGTACGAGGCAAGCCAACGATGAAGTCCATAGTGATCTCCTCCCATTTTCACTCTGGAATCTTCAACGGCTGCAATAACCCTGCTGGCCTCTAATGCTCTGCCTTGACACGCTGACAAGTGTCACAGATAGCCACGTACTCCGCAACGGAACGCTTCATTCCAGACCACCAGAATCGTTCCTTCAGGTCGTAATACATCTTCGTGCTGCCTGGATGGATAGAATATGCTGTATCATGGGCCTCACTCAGAATCAACTTCCTGAGATCTGCTACGTCCGGCACACATATACGACCCTTGTACCATAAGGTACCCTGATCATCCTCTCTGAAATGAGGGGCCTTGCCAATCTTGAGCAACTCACGAATCTCCTGCAGCTTCTGATCTTCCTTCTGATGCTGCCTGATCTCAGCCTCTAGAGTGGGTTCTGCCTCGAACGATGTACCCGAGGTATGATGCAAGAAACCCAGGCTCAACTGCTCAAACTCCTCGCATAACTCCTGAGGCATCTGAAAAGCCACGGCCATGTTAACATAGCTCTTCCTGCTCAGAGCATCTGCTACAACATTGGCCTTGCCCGGATGATAGTGAATCTCCAGGTCATAATCCTTGACCAACTCTAGCCATCTTCTCTGTCGCATGTTCAGCTCACTCTGGGTGAGAATATACTTGAGGCTCTTGTGATCGGTGTAAATATCACACCTCTGCCCAAACAAGTAATGCCTCCATATCTTCAGAGCATGCACAACTGCGGCTAACTCCAGATCATGAGTGGGATAATTCAGCTCGTGCCGGCGCAACTGCCGCGAAGCATAAGCTATCAGTCTGCCTTCCTGCATCAGAACGCAACCAAGACCATCCCTCGAAGCATCACAATACACTGTGAACCTCTTGCTCTGGTCTGGCAGAGTAAGGACTGGCGCCGTAGTCAACCTCTTCTTCAGCTCCTCGAAGGCCTTCTGACGCTCATCAGTCCAAGAGAAATCCACACCCTTCTCCAGCAAGGAAGTCAAAGGCTTCGCAATCTTGGAGAAATTCTCAATGAACCTCCGATAGTAACCTGCTAAGCCCAGAAAAGAGCGGACTTCCTTCACCGTCTGTGGTACAACCCAGTCAAGCACATCCTTCACCTTCCCGGGGTCCACCGCAATACCTCCCTTGGAGATAACATGACCGAGGAACGGAACCTCGTCAATCCAGAACTCGCACTTGCTGAGCTTGGCATACAGCTGGTGCTCTCTGAGCCTCTGCAACACAAGTCTCAGATGCTTCTCATGCTCCGCTTCTGACTTGGAATATATCAGGATATCATCAATAAATATCACCACAAAGGTGTCCAGATAATCCATGAAAACCTTGTTCATCAAATGCATGAAGAAAGCCGGAGCATTAGTCAAGCCGAAGGACATGACCGTATACTCGTATAACCCATACTTGCAGGTGAATGCCGTCTTCTGAATATCCTCAGGACGAATCTTCAGCTGATGATAACCCGAACGCAGATCAATCTTCGAGAATACACAAACGCCCTGAAGCTGATCAAAAAGATCCTCAATACGGGGCAACGGATGCTTGTTCTTGATAGTGACCGCATTCAGATCCCGATAATCGACGCACATCCTCTTCGCACCATCCTTCTTCTCTACAAGCAATACAGGAAAAGCCCAAGGAGAGAAACTGCGACGGATATAACCCTTAGCTAGCAACTCATCGACAGTCTTCTTAACCTCCTCATGCTCGACAGGAGCCATACGGTAGGGCCTCTTAGCAATAGGAGCTGTGCCAGGCAAGAGATCAATAGAAAACTCAATGTCGCGATCAGGCGGCATACCTGGTAGATCATCCGGAAAGACATCCGGGAATTCAGACACCACGCGAATACCATCCGTGGGCCTAGCCTCCATCTGATGAAGAAATCCAGAAGGCTCTGTGGCACCAACAGTGACCTCCTGACCATCCGGTGCTGACAGAAGAACTGTCCTCTGGGCACAATCTATCCGGACTCCCCACTTAGCAAGAGTCTCCATCCCTAGGATCACATCAATGCCCTTCGTGTCTAGCACCATCAGATTTGCACTGAAATCTACCCCCCTTATGGCCACACTGACTCTGGGACAGAAGACATGAGACCTCAACTGTCCTCCCGGTGAAGATACTATCATGCACCTCTTTAATGTGCTAGTAGGAATACCATGATGCTCAACAAAAGACTGGGTGATGAAAGAATGCGTAGCACCAGTATCAAAAAGCACTGTAGCAGGATGGGCATTAACCATGAACGTACCAATAACCACGTTGGGAGCCTCGGACGCTGACTCGGCCGTCACGTGGTTCACCCTGCCCTGAGCTGGGGCCTTGGGCGGTGCTGCACGCCCCTGCTGTCCTGCCTGCACCTTCCGAGGGCAGACATTGGCGTAGTGCCCGGGCTCGCCGCAGTGGAAGCACACTCGAGGAAGTGCAGCGGCCTGCTGCCCAGGAGGAGGAGTGGGCGCTCCCTGCCTCTGAGCTGGTGGAGCCGGAGGCGCTGGAAGCCTCTGACCCTGTCCGCCTGCTGCTGCTGCTGAGGACGAGGCGGGTACGGCTGCCGCTGCTGGTACTGCTGGGGCGGCCTCTGCTGCTGCTGCTGCTGCTGTGGAGGGTACTGGTAGCGGGGACGGGTGTTGCTGCCCGAAGAGGATGGAGCCATCTTCCTCTTCTTGTCCTCAATCTCCCGGCGCTTGCGCTCGGTGTTGAGGGCCGCATCAACCAGCTGGTTGAAGTTGTCGAAGCGGTGGTTCAGCAGCGCATACTGGATGTGATCATCCAACCCCTCCTTGAAGTACTCCTGCTTGTCGCTATCACGAGCGACGTCAGCAGGGGCGTAGCGGGCAAGCTGAAGGAAACGGTCACGGTACTCCGTCACCGTCATAGATTCCTGAAATAGCGAACACAGATAACAAGGATGGAAATCGCTCAATTGGTCAGGTTACAAAAGAAATCAAGGATGGATCAAGCTCAAAAGGAATGGTAGGGAATTCCGTTAAATTTTACCTGCTTAAGAGCACGGAACTCCTTCTGCTTCATCTTCATGATGCCCTCAGGAATGTGATGGTTCCTGAAACGCTCACGGAACTGGTCCCACGTGAGAGCATCACGGTCTCGAGCGGGGTAGGACTCCCACCAGTCAAGAGCGGAGCCTCGCAGCTGCCCTGCTGCGTAAAGGACTCGCTCACGGTCGTCGCACTGCGCAACAACCAACTGGCGCTCCACCGAACGAAGCCAGTCGTCCGCCTGGAGTGGGTCCGTGGCGTGAGAGAAGGTCGGCGGGTGACCTCTCAGGAAATCCGCACGCCTGTCACGGGGCTGAGGCGGCGGAGGAGGCGGCGGCTGAGCATGGATCTGCTGCAGAGCCTGAACGGTGTTGTTCAGGGTAGCCATCATCTGCATCTGGAGCTGGAAGAACTGCTCCGGGGTCAGTGGTGGAGGCATCGGTAGCGGCTGACCAGTACTCTGGTTGTTCTGCTCCTGCTGGTCAGAACCGGAACCGGTGCGCCTGGTGTTCACCATCTGATTGCAACAAACGAAAATTTATGAGAATAAGATATGGTGCCGCTGAGGAGATGAAACTTCGATAGGATATAACAGAGAGAAAGGATTATAGGTTTTACCCCCAACGATCTAACTCAATTTTTCTTATTTAGTCCAAGTTGGGTTAGGTCGATTTGCATGAACAAGTTTAACTACTAGCCTATGCAATCAACCAAAAATCCAAATCAAACATTTGCACAATAACAAACATTCAATATTCACAACTTAGTCGAGTTTTCCACACTACTCGACTAACACACTCGTTCTAGCGTATTTTCATCGGGACAACTTAAACTTACAACTTATAAGATTAGGCGACTCAGGCCAACGTCTACGGAAAACTCAAGCTATTTCTCAGAAAAGACGGGGAAAATCGCAAATCTAGGGCTTAAGACTCAAGGAATAGAAGCAGAAACATGATGGTTGAGGATTTGCGGAGGCAGCAAGAGAAAAGAAGTCCTAAACTCGACCAATTCTACCTAGGCTTCGTCCTACAGTCAACACGGCTCTGATACCAATCTGTCACACCTGATTTATAAGAACATAAATCGAGCAATCATATATGCGCCAGGATCAAGTCACGCATATATACAACAGATTATCAAGATATCACAACACATGTCACGAATAACATGAATATAAATCGTAGATAAATCAATAAATGAATTATTTATTACAACCGAATCAAGAATCGGTTCAAGAGTTGCGGAAGCGTAAAAGAGATACAAGAAGAGCTGGGCGCCACAGGGACGTCGACTGGGAGACAAACGCCTAGAAGTCGTCGAAGCCGCTGACGTAGTCCTCCACATTACCGGGCACTGAGCAGCGGTCGAAGATGTCCAAAATAGAACAGAAGAGTAGAGAGGCAAGTGTGAGTACAAACTAGTACTCAACAAGTATAACACGAGCATGAGGCTCTAAGGTTAGCTGACTCAACTGCATTAGCTTTTAATCTTGGCAAATTTTATTAAAGCTAATTACTACAAGTGGATGAATTACCATAACCCAAATTGCATAAGAATTAATCAATATTAATTAAGAACTACTGAGAACCATCCAAACCAAAACCACCCGGGGAATCGCCCTCGTCAAAGGTTGATAACCCCACTAATCAGACGGAGGATCTGGGCCGCTCATGACTGTGAGCACAGCTGATATATCAGTTTTACACTCTCGAGAGGTTGCACAACTTTACCCACAAGTCGTGAGCTACGCTAGTTGTTCATCACACTTCCTTAGGTGAGATGGTTAGCAAGCACACTACGAGACTGTTACAAAGAATCACGTTGGTAAGGTGTAACCGCTAAGGATTCTGGATCAGCGACGATGGGGCCCACCTCCGGGGGTACAAGACACACAGCACAGACCAAGCCGGAGGAGCAGGGACCATTGAAGCTTACCACCCCTCTTGCCCACGCAGGTAAGTTACTCCTGAACCAAAATGACCTAATTAATAAGTCAAGACCGTCCCATTCCAGTCTTGTGGTTGCGCGGTTGTCCCAGGTTGTCGCTCTATGAACCGGTCCTTATGGAGAGTGGCCAACCAAGCACTAAGCACCGTGCTGGCCCCCTAAACCATGTTTCTACAAAAACATATTTTTAAGGACGCACAAACCACTCAAGCACACAGCACAGAGGGTCGGCTCCAGAATTAAGTTGCATAAGACCATTAATCAAATTAATTAAAAAGGACCAAGATATGTTGTAGCGCAGCAACCTAGCACAACTAACCAAAATGCAACCCAAAGGATATATATGTAGGATATAAAGGTGGCTAGGAAATCCTTATAGGCATACAGAATTAAAATGCAGTATGAAATTGTATTTACAAGTGATAGGAGGTTCATGTTATACTTGCCTTCCTCGTACTCTCCCGGCTGCTGCTCGAACTGCTCGGAAGACGGCTGCTCCTGGTACTGCTCCGGTGGCTCGACGTCTATTCACGATCGTAACAGCAATACATGGGCCACACATGCACACACATGCAAACAATAGCAAAATATAAGAAAACAGTACAACATTACATAGATATAGCACACAAAACTAGTCTAAAGCTATTCTATGCGTTACAACGATCGCGTGGATATAAAGAACACCTAAAACGGAGCTAAAACGCGAAAACTACGCTTAAAACAGGATCCAGGGACCTATTTGTAAGAAAAACCTAGCTTCCAGGGGCTTCTGCACAAAAACCGAGGACTTAAACATAAATAAACCCTAAACGCAAGGGCTAACTCGCTAAAAAACCCTAAGCTGGACTGCGGGTTCTAATTCTATAAAGATCAGGGGCTTCGGTGCAAGAAATAGGGCTAAACTGCAATTACTATTGAACTGCAGTGGACCGCGGGTTTATTCCTGGAAAACGCAGGGGCTCTTTAGCAAAATGGCTCGGCTGAAGCGGTACATTTTATTCTGGGCCCTTAGATCTACTCTCTACGGCTCGGATTAGATTCCTCTCGCGAAGGGGTACGCTTGATTCTCATCCATCTGATCGGGATCCAACGCACCAGAGCCTATCATAACGAGAATTCAATCCCGCACGCCGGATCAAGGATGGACGGCCGGGATTCAAGACAAGGGTGAACCGGTATGAGAGAAACACATCCGCTGGATCACGATCCTACGGTCGGGATCAAGGGGCTAAGGACCTAATCCTACCCACTGGCCGCAGATCGGACGGCTCAGAAGAGAGAGGGGTGCGGCTGGCGGCACTGACCGCCGGAGAAAGGAGGGCCGCGGCGGCGCGGCTCGGAAGCTCGCCGGAGATACGCGGTCACGCGTTTCCGGGGACCAAACTGACCTGGGCTTGAGTCCGGCGTGGCCTGCGCGACACGTGTGATTCACCTAGAGCCCAAGCGAGGCACGGGGAGGGGTCTAGCGGCGAGTACGACGGCGAGGGCAGCTCGGCGCGGCGGCGCAACGGCGGCGCGCGCGTTCTGGGCTCTAAGGGGAGCTAAGGGCCACAACAACCGGTGCAAAAGGACCAGGGAGATGAAGTGCGGCTCACCGAGGGGCTGTGGAGGCCGGAGACGCGGCGGAGGGAGGAAGTCGACGACGACCGGCGGCGGAGGGATCGGGTGCTCGCGGGGAGAGGCGATCCCGAGGTGACCGAGGTCCTTGGCTGGCGTGGATCGGCTCCGGGGACTCCTGCGGAGGTAACCAGGGGGTCAGGGCGGCCTAAGATCGGCCGGCACCGAGGAAATTGGGGCGGCGGCACAGCTCACCGGCGGCGGTATCTTCGCAAAATTCCGGTGATACAGAGGCTCGGGGCTCGAATGCCGGGCTCGGGAAGCTTCTAGGGGGCGAGGCGGAGCTACTGCGGTTGACGTGGTGGTCCGAAGTGCAGCGGGGCGGCCGATCGACGGTGAGGCCGAGGGGAGGTGGCGCGGAGGAGCGGGGAAATGGCGGCGCTAGGGTTCTGGGTGGCGGCGGGGTTAGGGCACAGGTAGGTGGGGGCTGCAGGGCCACTTAAGGACGGAGATCGAGGCCTCGGCGTGCGGGCCCAGAGGGGAAGCTCGCCGGGGATCTCGGGGGGAACCGTTGCGCCGGAGAAGAAAAGGGAGAGGAAGAAGAGGGCGCTGACGTGCGGGCCCAGGGTGACAGCGAGAGAGGGAAAGGAGAGAGCGGGCGGCCGATGGGGCTGAGCCGGCCGATGGGCTGGCGTGCGGCCCACGCGGGAAGGGAAAGAGGGGAGGGTGCTGGGCCTCGGTGGCCCACGCGGGAGTGAGGGGGGAAAAGGGCCCGAGGGGGGGAAAGAGAGAGAGAAGTGGGCCGGGCTGAGAGAGAATGGGCTGCTCTTTCTCTTCTTTTCCTTCTTTCCTACACTCAAACCTTCAAACAAACATCATTTGAATTCAAATAAATTTTGAATTCGAATCCTATAAACTCAACACAAGAAAAATAATGCTCCAGCATGAGTGCACATACATGTTGACCTTATGATAAATTTTATTTTCTTGCGTTGTAAATTGCTTTAAATGCCACAATAATTAAAGAAAAGCTTAGAAAATTTATTTAAGCCCACATAAATTCCTCAAAGTTTAGGAAAATTACCTTAGGGTGTTACAGTGTGATGAACAACTAGCGTAGCTCACGACTTGTGGGTAAAGTTGTGCAACCTCTCGAGAGTGTAAAACTGATATATCAGCTGTGCTCACAGTCATGAGCGGCCCAGATCCTCCGTCTGATTAGTGGGGTTATCAACCTTTGATTAGGGAGATTCCCCGGGGTGGTTTTGGTTTGGATGGTTCTCAGTAGTTCTTAATTAATATTGATTAACTCTTATGTAATTTAGGTTTATGGTAATTCATCCACTTGTAGTAATTAGCTTTAATAAAATTTGCCAAGACTAAAAGCTAATGCAGTTGAGTCAGCTAACCTTAGAGCCTCATGCTCGTGTTATACTTGTTGAGTACGAGTTTGTACTCACACTTGCCTCTCTACTCTTCTGTTCTATTTCGGATATCTTCGACTGCTGCTCAGTGCCTGGCAACGTGGAGGACTACGTCAGCGGCTTCGACGACTTCTAAGCGTTTGTCTCCCAGTCGACGTCCCTGTGGCGCCCAGCTCTTCATGTATTCATTTTACGCTTCCGCATTCCTTGAACTGATTCTTGATTCAGTTGTAATAAAGATATTCATTTTATAATTTATACGCTTTTATTCGTGACATGTGTTGTGATATCTTGATAATCTGTTGTATATATGCGTGACTTGATCCTGGCGCATATATGATTGCTCGATTTATGTTATTATAAATCGGGTGTGACAGATTGGTATCAGAGCCGTGTTGACTGTAGGACGAAGCCTAGATAGAACTGGTCGAGTTTAGGGATTTCTTTTCGCTTGCTCTGCTTCCGCAAAACCCAAACATTCACTTTTGCTTCTATTCCTTGAGTCTCAAGCCCTTGATTTGCTATCTCTCCTATCCTTTCTGAGGTATAGTTTGAGCTTTCCGTAGACGTTGGCCTGAGTCGCTTAGTCCTGTAATTTATAAGTTTAGGTTGTCCCAATGTAAATCCGCTAGAACGAGTGTGTTAGTCGAGTAGTGTGATAAACTCGACTAAGTTGTGAATATTGAATGTTTGTTATTGTGCAAATGTTTGATTTGGATTTTTGGTTGATTGCATAGTCTAGTAGTTAAACTTGTTCATGCAAATCGACCCTAACCCCACTTGAACTAAATAATAAAATTTGATTTAGATCGTTGGGGGTAAAACCTATATTCCTTTCTCTCTGTTATATCCTATCGAAGTTTCATCTCCTCAGCGGCACCATATCTTTTTCTCTCATAAATTTCGTTTGTTGCAATCAGATGGTGAACACCAGGCGCACCGGTTCCGGTTCCGACCAGCAGGAGCAGAACAACCAGAGTACTGGTCAGCCGTTACCGATGCCTCCACCACTGACCCCGGAGCAGTTCTTCCAGCTCCAGATGCAGATGATGGCGACCCTGAACAATACCGTTCAGGCTCTGCAGCAGATTCACGCCCAGCCACCACCTCCACCGCCGCCTCAGCCTCGTGATCGGCGTGCGGATTTCCTGAGAAGTCATCCTCCGACCTTCTCTCACTCCACGGACCCACTTCAGGCGGACGACTGGCTTCGTTCGGTGGAGCGCCAGTTGGTTGTTGCGCAGTGCGACGACCGGGAGAGGGTTCTGTACGCAGCAGGGCAGCTGCGAGGCTCCGCTCTCGACTGGTGGGAGTCCTACCCAGCTCAGGATCGTGATGCTCTCATGTGGGACCAGTTCCGTGAGCGCTTCAGGAACCACCATATTCCTGAGGGTATCATGAAGATGAAGCAGAAAGAGTTCCGTGCTCTTAAGCAGGTAACATTAAAGGGAATTCTCTACAATTTCTTTTGAGCTTAATCTATCCTTGATTCCCTTCGTAAGCCTGACGCGTTGAGCAATTTCTATCCTTGCTATCGGTGTTTATCATTTCAGGGATCGATGACGGTGACGGAGTATCGTGACCGTTTCCTTCAGCTTGCCCGCTATGCCCCTGCCGACGTCGCTCGTGATAGCGATAAGCAGGAGTACTTCAAGGAGGGACTGGATGATCACATCCAGTATGCGCTGCTGAACCATCGCTTCGACAACTTCAACCAGCTGGTTGACGCGGCCCTCAACACCGAGCGCAAGCACCGGGAGATTGAGGATAAGAAGAGGAAGATGGCTCCATCCTCTTCGGGTAGCAACACTCGTCCCCGCTATCAGCATCCACCACCGCCGCAGCAGCAGAGGCCGCCCCAGCAGTACCAGCAGCGGCAGCAGTTTCCGCCTCGTCCTCAGCAGCAGCAGCAGGCGGGACAGGGTCAGAGGCTTCCAGCGCCTCCGGCTCCACCAGCTCAGATGCAGGGAGCGCCCACTCCTCCTCCAGGGCAGCAGGCCGCTGCATTTCCTCGAGTATGTTTCCACTGCGGCGAGCCGGGGCACTACGCCAACGTCTGCCCCCGGAAGGCGCAGGCAGGACAGCAGGGCTGTGCAGCACAGCCCAAGGCCCCAGCTCAGGGCAGGGTGAACCACGTGACGGCCGAGTCAGCGGCCGAGGCTCCTAACGTGGTTATTGGTACGTTCATGGTCAACACCCACCCTGCTACAGTTCTTTTTGATACTGGTGCTACACATTCTTTCATTACCCGGTCCTTTGTTGAGCATCATGGTATTCCTACTAGCACATTAAAGAGGTGCATGTTAGTATCTTCATCGGGAGGACAGTTGAGGTCTCATGTCTTCTGTCCCAGAGTCAGTGTGGCCATAAGGGGGGTAGATTTCAGTGCGAATCTGATGGTGCTAGACACCAAAGGCATTGATGTGATCCTCGGGATGGAGACTCTTGCTAAGTGGGGAGTCCGGATTGATTGTGCTCAGAGGACTGTTCTTCTGTCAGCACCGGATGGTCAGGAGGTCACTGTTGGAGCTACAGAGCCTTCTGGATTTCTTCATCAGATGGAGGCTCGACCCACGGATGGTATTCGCGTGGTGTCTGAATTCCCGGATGTCTTTCCGGATGATTTGCAAGGTATGCCGCCTGATCGCGACATTGAGTTTTCGATTGATCTCTTGCCTGGCACAGCTCCTATTGCTAAGAGGCCCTATCGTATGGCTCCTGTCGAGTATGAGGAGGTTAAGAAGACTGTCGACGAGTTGCTAGCCAAGGGCTATATCCGTCGGAGTTTCTCTCCTTGGGCTTTTCCTGTATTGCTTGTAGAGAAGAAGGATGGCGCGAAGAGGATGTGCGTCGATTATCGGGATCTGAATGCAGTCACTATCAAGAACAAGCATCCATTGCCCCGTATTGAGGATCTTTTTGATCAGCTTCAGGGTGCTTGTGTATTCTCGAAGATTGATCTACGTTCGGGTTATCATCAGCTGAAGATTCGTCCTGAGGATATTCCGAAGACGGCATTCACTTGCAAGTATGGGCTATACGAGTATACGGTCATGTCCTTTGGCTTGACCAATGCTCCGGCTTTCTTCATGCATCTGATGAATAAGGTTTTCATGGATTATCTGGACACCTCTGTGGTGATATTCATTGATGATATCTTGATATATTCCAAGTCAGAGGCAGAGCATGAGAAGCATCTGAGGCTTGTGTTGCAGAGGCTCAGAGAGCACAAGCTGTATGCCAAGCTCAGCAAGTGTGAGTTCTGGATTGACGAGGTTCCTTTCCTCGGTCATGTGATCTCCAAGGGAGGTATTGCTGTGGACCCCGGGAAGGTGAAGGATGTGCTTGACTGGGTTGTACCGCAGACGGTGAAGGAAGTCCGCTCTTTCTTGGGCTTAGCAGGTTATTATCGGAGGTTCATTGAGAATTTCTCCAAGATTGCGAAGCCTTTGACTTCCTTACTGGAGAAGGACGTGGGTTTCCCTTGGACTGATGAGCGTCAGAAGGCCTTCGAGGAGCTGAAGAAGAGGTTGACTACGGCGCCAGTCCTTACTCTGCCAGACCAGAGCAAGAGGTTCACAGTGTATTGTGATGCTTCGAGGGATGGTCTTGGTTGCGTCCTGATGCAGGGAGGCAGAGTGATAGCTTATGCCTCGCGGCAGTTGCGCCGGCACGAGCTGAATTATCCCACTCATGATCTGGAGTTAGCCGCAGTTGTGCATGCTCTGAAGATATGGAGGCATTACTTGTTTGGGCAGAGGTGTGATATTTACACCGATCACAAGAGCCTCAAGTATATCTTCACCCAGAGTGAGCTGAACATGCGGCAGAGAAGATGGCTAGAGTTGGTCAAGGATTATGACCTCGAGATTCACTATCATCCGGGTAAGGCTAATGTTGTGGCAGATGCTCTGAGCAGGAAGAGCTATGCTAACATGGCCGTGGCTTTTCAGATGCCTCAGGAGTTATGTGAGGAGTTTGAGCAGTTGAGCCTGGGTTTCTTGCATCACACCTCGGGTACATCATTCGAGGCAGAACCCACTCTAGAGGCTGAGATCAGGCAGCATCAGAAGGAAGATAAGAAGTTGCAGGAGATTCGTGATTTGCTCAAGATTGGCAAGGCTCCTCATTTCAGAGAGGATGATCAGGGTACCTTGTGGTACAAGGGTCGTATATGTGTGCCGGATGTGAATGACCTCAGAAAGTTGATTCTGAGTGAGGCTAATGATACAGCATATTCTATCCATCCTGGCAGCACGAAGATGTATTACGACCTGAAGGAACGATTCTGGTGGTATGGAATGAAGCGTTCCGTTGCGGAGTACGTGGCTATCTGTGACACTTGTCAGCGTGTCAAGGCAGAGCATCAGAGGCCAGCAGGGTTATTGCAGCCGTTGAAGATCCCAGAGTGGAAATGGGAGGAAATCACTATGGACTTCATTGTTGGCTTGCCTCGTACTCAGAAAGGGTACAACTCCATATGGGTAGTAGTGGATCGGTTGACGAAGGTTGCCCACTTCATTCTGGTGAATACTACCTACTCCGGCGCTAGACTCGCAGAGTTGTACATCTCCAGGATTGTCTGTCTGCATGGTGTTCCTAAGAAGATTATATCTGATCGAGAATCTCAGTTCACTTCACGGCTCTGGGAGCAGTTGCATGATTCGTTGGATACGAAGCTGCGCTTCAGTACCGCTTATCATCCTCAGACAGATGGGCAGACAGAAAGGACCAACCAAGTGTTGGAGGATATGCTTCGAGCCTGTGCTATTTAGTATGGTACCAGCTGGGATAAATGCCTGCCGTATGCAGAGTTTTCGTATAACAACAGCTATCAGGCCAGTCTGAAGAAATCCCCTTTCGAGGCTCTGTATGGTCGGAAGTGCAGGACCCCATTGTATTGGGATCAGATTGGCGAGAGGCAGGTGTTTGGTCCGGATATTGTTGAGGAGGCCGAACAACTGGTGCAGCAGGTGCGAGAGAATCTGAGGGTCGCTCAGACTCGTCAGAAGAGCTATGCGGATGTTCGTCGTCGAGAATTGACCTTCGCAGTGGGTGATCATGTGTATCTGAAGGTCTCGCCGATGAGAGGAATCCGCAGGTTTAATGTAAGAGGGAAGCTAGCCCCTCGATATATTGGTCCGTTCAAGGTGTTGGAACGGAAAGGTGAGGTGGCATACCGTTTGGAGTTGCCTCTCAATCTCTCAGGAGTGCACGATGTGTTCCACGTGTCTCAGCTGAAGAAGTGCTTGAGGGTGCCAGAAGAGCAAGCACCGATAGAAGGGTTAGATGTGCAGGAGGATCTAACCTACATCGAGCATCCGGTGAAGATTTTGGAGACGTCCAAGAGAGTTACCAGAAATAAGAAGATCAAGATGTGCCGTGTTCAGTGGAGTCACCACACAGAAGACGAGGCCACTTGGGAGCGAGAAGATGAGCCAAGGAAGACGTATCCCGAACTCCTTGCTGGCTAGCCTATTCGAATATCGGGACGAGATTCCTGTAAGGGGGGTAGGTTTGTAACACCCTAAGGTATTTTACTTAAATTTTAATGAATTTATTTGGGCTTAAATAAATTTTCAGGCTTTTCCTTAATTTTTGTGGCATTTAAAGCAATTTATAACGCAAGAAAAGTAAAATTTATCATAGGATTAAATTGTGTGTGCATTCATGCTGTAGCATTGGTTTCCTTGTGTTGAATTTATAAGGTTTGAATTCAAACTTATTTGAATTCAAATAGATTGTTTGAATGGTTTGAGGGTGGGAAAGGAAAAAGGAAAAAGAAGAGGGAAAGAAACCAGCCCAAACCCTCTCAGCCCGGCCCACTTTTCTCTCTCTCTCCCTCTCCCGAGCCCTTTCTCCTCCCCACTCCCGCATGGGCCACGGCGGCCCAGCTCCCCCTCTTCCCCCTCGGGCCCTTCTCTCCTCTTCCCTTCCCGCGTGGGCCACGCCCGAGGCCCAGCTCTTCCGTTTCCCAGCCCAGGCGCGCCCTCCTCTCTTTCTTCTCTCTGGCAGTGCGGTCCCGCGCGTCAGCGCCTTCTTCTCCCCCTCCTTCTTCCTCCCCGGGCGCAACGGCCCGAGATCCCCGGCGACCCCCCCTGCTCCGGGCCCGCATGCCCAGGTAGCGCCGCTGCCCTTCAAAGAGCCGCCCCGACCCCCCCTCTGAACCCTAACCCTAGCCGCCACCGAGGACCTCCAACGCCGCCGCTCCATTTCCCTCCGCCGCGCAAGCTCCCTCGGCCTCGCCGTCGCGCCGCCGCTCCGCCGTGCCACAGACCTCGATAAGCCCCGCATCCGCTCCGCCGCCTCGCCTGGAAGCTTCCAACGCCAGCAATTGTGCCCCGAGCCTCTGCATCACCGAGATTTCGCGAAGAGACCGCCGCCGGTGAGCTGTGCCGCCCCGCAATTCTTCGTCGCCGGTGATCCCCGGATGTCCCTAATCCCTCTGGCACTTCCGCAGGACCTTCGCGCATCGATCTCCGGTGGCCAGGAGCCCGTAGACCCCCGGTAACACCTTCCTCCGCGAGAGCCCGACCCCTCCGCCGCCGGTCGCCGTCGGTTTCCTCCCTCCGTCGCAGCCCCAGCCTCCACAGCTCTTTGGTGAGCTTCGCCCCTTTCCTCTGCCCCTTTTGCGCCCAGTGCCGTAGGCCGTAGACCGCCCCAGGGACCGGAACCACGCTCACGCGGTACGCCGGCGAACCCAAGCCGCCCCTCACCGTGGAGAGCAATCACCCGAGCCCTATTTCACTTTCTTGAGCACCTAGATGAGTTCCCCGTGCCGCGCCCTACCTCTAGGGCTTGATGTCGTTCCAAACCGAGCCCGGAGCACCGAGATTGGCCAACTCCGGTGAAGAGCCACCGCGGGAGCTGAGCTCCGGCGACCAGCGCCGCCGTCCCGAGCGCCCACCGGGCCCGAGCCGTGGGATTCCAGGTGGACGGCTACGATTAGATTGTGCCCTAGGTAGATCAGGAGCGTCGGATCTGAATCCGACGGTAGAGAATCGCGCGTACCCTTTCGCGTCAGAGATCTAATCCGAACCGCTAGATCATGATCCAACGATCCAGATTAGAAGGTACCGGTTCGGCCTGGCGATCTTTCTAAAGAGCCCCTGAGTTTTTCTTAAATAAACCCGCGGTCCGCTGCAGTGCAATAGAAATTGCAGTTTGGCCCTATTTCTTGCACCGAAGCCCCTGATCTTCATAGTATTCGAACCCGCGGTCCATGTCTTGGGTTTTCTCGTGCTATCCCCTGAGTCTAGGGTTTATTTACATTTAAGTCCTCGGTTTTTGTGTAGAACCCCTGGAAATTAGGTTTTTCTTGCAAATAGGTCCCTGGATCTTGTTTTAAGCGTAGTTTTCGTGTTTTAGCTCCGTTTTAGGTGTTCTTTATATCCACGCGATCGTTGTAACGCGTAGAATAATTCTAGGCCAGTTTTATGTGCTGTTCTATTGTATTGGTGTACTGTTTCTTATATTTTGCTATTGTTTGCATGTGTGTGCATGTGTGGCCCATGTATTGCTGTTACGATCGTGAATAGACGTCGAGCCACCAGAGCAGTACCAGGAGCAGCCATCTTCCGAGCAGTTTGAGCAGCAGCCGGGAGAGTACGAGGAAGGCAAGTATAACATGAACCTCCTATCACTTTTAATACAATTTCATACTGCATTTTAATACTGTATACCTATAAGGACTTCCTAGCCACCTTTATATCCTTTATATATATCCTTTGGGTTGCATTTTGGTTAGTTGTGCTAGGTTGCTGCATTATAACAAATCTTGGTCCTTTTTAATTAATTTGATTAATGATCTTATGCAACTTAATTCTGGAGCCGACCCTCTGTGCTGTGTGCTTGAGTGGTTTGTGCGTCCTTAAAAGATGTTTTTGTTAGAAACATGGTTTAGGGGGCCAGCACGGTGCTTAGTGCTTGGTTGGCCACTCTCCCTAAGGACCGGTTCATAGAGCGACAACCTGGGACAACCGCGCAACCACAAGACTGGAATGGGACGGTCTTGACTTACTAATTAGGTCGTGTTGGTTCGGGAGTAACTTACCTGCATGGGCAAGAGGGGTGGTAAGCTTCAATGGTCCCTACTCCTCCGGCTTGGTCTGTGCTGTGTGTCTTGTACCCCCGGAGGTGGGCCCCATCATCGCTGATCCAGAATCCTTAGCGGTTACACCTTACCAACGTGTCCTTTGTAACGGTCTCGTAGTGTGCTTGCTAGCCATCTCACCTAAAGAAGTGTGATGAACAACTAGCGTAGCTCACGACTTGTGGGTAAAGTTGTGCAACCTCTCGAGAGTGTAAAACTGATATATCAGCTGTGCTCACAGTCATGAGCGGCCCAGATCCTCCGTCTGATTAGTGGGGTTATCAACCTTTGATTAGGGAGATTCCCCGGGGTGGTTTTGGTTTGGATGGTTCTCAGTAGTTCTTAATTAATATTGATTAACTCTTATGTAATTTGGGTTTATGGTAATTCATCCACTTGTAGTAATTAGCTTTAATAAAATTTGCCAAGACTAAAAGCTAATGCAGTTGAGTCAGCTAACCTTAGAGCCTCATGCTCGTGTTATACTTGTTGAGTACGAGTTTGTACTCACACTTGCCTCTCTACTCTTCTGTTCTATTTCGGATATCTTCGACTGCTGCTCAGTGCCTGGCAACGTGGAGGACTACGTCAGCGGCTTCGACGACTTCTAGGCGTTTGTCTCCCAATCGACGTCCCTGTGGCGCCCAGCTCTTCATGTATTCATTTTACGCTTCCGCATTCCTTGAACTGATTCTTGATTCAGTTGTAATAAAGATATTCATTTTATAATTTATACGCTTTTATTCGTGACATGTGTTGTGATATCTTGATAATCTGTTGTATATATGCGTGACTTGATCCTGGCGCATATATGATTGCTCGATTTATGTTATTATAAATCGGGTGTGACACGCATGTTCAGCTCACTCTGGGTGAAGATATACTTGAGGCTCTTGTGATCGGTGTAAATATCACACCTCTGCCCAAACAAGTAATGCCTCCATATCTTCAGAGCATGCACAACTGCGGCTAACTCCAGATCGTGAGTGGGATAATTCAGCTCGTGCCGGCGCAACTGCCACGAGGCATAAGCTATCACTCTGCCTTCCTGCATCAGAACGCAACCAAGACCATCCCTCGAAGCATCACAATACACTGTGAACCTCTTGCTCTGGTCTGGCAGAGTAAGGACTGGCGCCATAGTCAACCTCTTCTTCAACTCCTCGAAGGCACTCTGACGCTCATCAGTCCAAGAGAAATCCACACCCTTCTCCAGCAAGGAAGTCAAAGGCTTCGCAATCTTGGAGAAGTTCTCAATGAACCTCCGATAATAACCTGCTAAGCCCAGAAAAGAGCGTACTTCCTTCACTGTCTGCGGAACAACCCAGTCAAGCACATCCTTCACCTTTCCGGGGTCCACAGCAATACCTCCCTTGGAGATAACATGACCAAGGAATGGAACCTCGTCAATCCAGAACTCGCACTTGCTGAGCTTGGCATACAGCTTGTGCTCTCTGAGCCTCTGCAACACAAGCCTCAGATGTTTCTCATGCTCTGCTTCTGACTTGGAATATATCAGGATATCATCAATGAATATCACCACAAAGGTGTCCAGATAATCCATGAAAACCTTGTTCATCAGATGCATGAAGAAAGCCGGAGCATTGGTCAAGCCAAAGGACATGACCGTATACTCGTATAGCCCATACTTGCAAGTGAATGCCGTCTTCGGAATATCCTCAGGACGAATCTTCAGCTAATGATAACCTGAACGCAGATCGATCTTCGAGAACACACAAGTGCCCTGAAGCTGATCGAAGAGATCCTCAATACGCGGCAATGGATGCTTGTTCTTGATAGTGACTGCATTCAGATCCCGATAATCGACGCACATTCTCTTCGCGCCATCCTTCTTCTCTACGAGCAATACAGGAAAAGCCCAAGGAGAGAAACTCCGACGGATATAGCCCTTGGCTAGCAACTCGTCGATGGTCTTCTTAACTTCCTCATGCTCGATGGGTGCCATACGATAGGGCCGCTTAGCAATAGGAGCTGTGCCAGGCAAGAGATTAATAGAAAACTCAATGTCGCGGTCAGGCGGCATACCTGGCAAATCATCCGGAAAGACATCCGGGAATTCAGACACCATGCGAATACCATCCGTGGGCCTAGCCTCCATCTGATGAAGAAGTCCAGAAGGCTCTGTAGCTCCAACAGTGACCTCCTGACCATCCGGTGCTGACAGAAGAACCGTCCTCTGAGCACAATCTATCCGGACTCCCCACTTAGCAAGAGTCTCCATCCCAAGGATTACATCAATGCCCTTGGTGTCTAGCACCATCAGATTTGCACTGAATTCTACCCCCCTTATGGCCACACTGACTCTGGAACAGAAGACATGAGACCTCAACTGTCCTCCCGGTGAAGATACTAACATGCATCTCTTTAATGTGCTAGCAGAAATGCCATGATGCTCAACAAAAGACTGGGTGATGAAAGAATGCGTAGCACCAGTATCAAAAAGCACTGTAGCAGGATGAGTGTTGACCATGAACGTACCAATGACCACGTTAGGAGCCTCGGCCGCTGACTCGGCCGTCACGTGGTTCACCCTGCCCTGAGCTGGGGCCTTGGGCTGAGCTGCACGCCCCTGCTGTCCTGCCTGCGCCTTCCGAGGGCAGACGTTGGCGTAATGCCCCGGCTCGCCGCAGTGGAAGCACACTCGAGGAAGTGCAGCGGCCTGCTGCCCGGCAGGAGGAGTAGGCACTCCCTGCCTCGGAGCCGGTGGAGCCGGAGGCGCTGGAAGCCTCTGACCCTGCCCCGCCTGCTGCTGCTGCTGCGGACGAGGCGGAAACTGCTGCCGCTGCTGGTACTGCTGGGGCGGCCTCTGCTGCTGCTGCTGCGGATGCTGATAGCGGGGACGAGTGTTGCTGCTCGAAGAGGATGGAGCCATCTTCCTCTTCTTATCCTCAATCTCCCGGCGCTTACGCTCGGTGTTGAGTGCAGCATCAACCAGCTGGTTGAAGTTGTCGAAGCGGTGGTTCAGCAGCGCATACTGGATGTGATCATCCAGTCCCTCCTTGAAATACTCCTGCTTATCGCTATCACAAGCGACGTCAGCAGGGGCGTAGCGGGCCAGCTGAAGAAAACGGTCACGGTACTCCGTCACCGTCATCGATCCCTGAAATGATAAACACCGATAGCAAGGATAGAAATCGCTCAATGCATCAGGCTTACGAAGGGAATCAAGGATAGATCAAGCTCAAAAGGAATTGCAGAGAATTTCGTTCAAATTTACCTGCTTAAGGGCACGGAACTCCTTCTGCTTCATCTTCATTATGCCCTCAGGGATATGATGGTTCCTAAAGCGCTCACGGAACTGGACCCAGGTGAGAGAGTCACGGTCCTGAGCCGGGTAGGACTCCCACCAGTCAAGAGCGGAGCCTCGCAGCTGCCCTGCTGCGTACAGAACTCGCTCACGGTCGTCGCACTGAGCAACAACCAACTGGCGCTCCACCGAACGAAGCCAGTCGTCTGCCTGGAGTGGGTTCGTGGCGTGAGAGAAGGTCGGAGGGTGACCTCTCAGGAAATCCGCACGCCGATCACGGGGCTGAGGCGGTGGAGGAGGTGGTGGCTGGGCGTGGATCTGCTGCAGAGCCTGAACGGTGTTGTTCAGGGTCGCCATCATCTGCATCTGGAGCTGGAAGAACTGCTCCGGGGTCAGTGGTGGCGGCATCGGCAGCGGCTGACCGGTACCCTGGTTGTTCTGCTCTTGCGGGTCAGAACCGGAACCGGTGCGCCTGGTGTTCACCATCTGATTGCAACAAACGAAATTTATGAGAATAAGATATGGTGCCGCTGAGGAAATAAAACTTCGATAGGATATAACAGAGAGAAAGGAATATAGGTTTTACCCCCAACGATCTAAATCAAATTTTATTATTTAGTTCAAGTTAGGTTAGGGTCGATTTGCATGAACAAATTTAACCACTAAACTATGCAATCAACCAAAGATCCAAACCAAACATTTGCACAATAACAAACATTCAATATTCACAACTTAGTCGAGTTTTTCGCACTACTCGACCAACACACTCGTTCTAGCGTATGTGCAGCGGGACAGCCTAAACTTATAGCTTATAAGACTAGACGACTCAGGCCAACGTCTACGGAAAACTCAAGCTATTTCTCAGAAAAGACAGGAGAGATAGCAAATCGAGGGCTTAAGGAATAGAGGCACGAAATGATGTTTGAAGATTTGCGGAAGCAAGGCAAGAGAAAAGAAGTCCTATACTCGACCAATTCTACCTAGGCTTCGTCCTACAGTCGATATGGCTCTGATACCAATCTGTCACACCCGATTTATAAGAACATAAATCGAGCAATCATATATGCGCCAGGATCAAGTCACGCATATATACAACAGATTATCAAGATATCACAACACATGTCACGAATAAAAGCGTATAAATTATAAAATGAATATCTTTATTACAACTGAATCAAGAATCAGTTCAAGGAATGCGGAAGCGTAAAATGAATACATGAAGAGCTGGGCGCCACAGGGACGTCGACTGGGAGACAAACGCCTAGAAGTCGTCGAAGCCGCTGACGTAGTCCTCCACGTTGCCGGGCACTGAGCAGCAGTCGAAAATATCCAAAATAGAACAGAAGAGTAGAGAGGCAAGTGTGAGTACAAACTAGTACTCAACAAGTATAACACAAACTATGAGGCTCTAGGCTGGCTGACTCAACTGCATTAGCTTTTAGTCTTGGCAGAATTTTATTAAAACTATTTACTACAAGTGGATGAATTACCATAAACCCGAATTGCATAAGAAATTAATCAATATTAATTAGGAACTACTGAGAACCATCCAAACCAAAACCACCCGGGGAATCTCCCTAATCAAAGGTTGATAACCCCACTAATCAGACGGAGGATCTGGGCCGCTCATGACTGTGAGCACAGCTGATATATCAGTTTTACACTCTCAAGAGGTTGCACAACTTTACCCACAAGTCGTGAGCTACGCTAGTTGTTCATCACGCTTCCTTAGGTGAGATGGCTAGCAAGCACACTACGAGACCGTTACAAAGGATCACATTGGTAAGGTGTAACCGCTAAGGTTTCTGGATCAGCTACGATGGGGCCCACCTCACGGGGGTACAAGCACACAGCACAGACCAAGCCGGAGGAGCAGGGACCATTGAAGCCTACCACCCCTCTTGCCCACGCAGGTAAGTTACTCCCAAACCAAAATGACCTAATTAATAAGTCAAGATCGTCCCATTCCAGTCTTGTGGTTGCGCGGTTGTCCCAGGTTGTCGCTCTATGAACCGGTCCTTAGAGAGAGTGGCCAACCAAGTACTAAGCACCGTGCTGGCCCCCTAAACCATGTTTCTACAAAAACATATTTTTAAGGACGCACAAACCACTCAAGCACACAGCACAGAGGGTCGGCTCCAGAATTAAATTGCATAAGACCATTAATCAAATTAATTAACAAGGACCAGGTGTGTTAAAGTGCAGCAACCTAGCACAACTAACCAAAATACAACCCAAAGGATATATATATAGGATATAAGTGGCTAGGAAAGTCCTTATAGGCATACAGTATTAAAATGCAGTATGGAATTGTATTAAAAAGTGATAGGATGTTCATGTTATACTTGCCTTCCTCGTACTCTCCCGGCTGCTGCTCGAACTGCTCGGAAGATTGCTGCTCCTGGTACTGCTCCAAAGGCTCCGTGTCTACTCGCGATCATCAAGCGTAGTCCACACATACACACATGCACAAACGATAGCAAACTATAAGAAAATAGTACAACATTACATAGAAATAGCACACAAAACTATGCTAGAACTATTCTATGCGTTACAATGATCGCGTGGATATAAAGAACACCTAAAATGGAGCTAAAACGCGAAAACTACGCTTAAAACAAGGTCCAGGGACCTATTTGCGAGAAAAACAGAACTTCCAGGGGGTTCTGCGCGCAAACTGAGGACCTAAATGTAAATAAACCCTAGACACAGGGTCTAGCTGGCTAAAAACCCTAGGCTGGACGGCGGGCACTGAATCCCGGAAGCTCAGGGGTCTAAACGAATAAAATAGGACTTGACTACAAATACTTTTGAACTAAGGGTGGACCGCGGGTTGAATATAGGAAAAGCCGGGGACTCTTTAGCAAAAATGACGGGCTGAACCGTTAACTTCTGTTCTGGGCCCTTGGATCGCCATCTAACGGCTCGGATTAGATCTATTACGCGAAGGGGTATCTACGCGTATCAGCCGTCGGATCTCGATCCGACGCTCCGGACCCTCCCTTAGCACGGATCTAATGCCTCCCGCTGGATTTGAAACCGACGGCTTGGATCTAATCTGATCCGCGAACCGGTATGCTCCGTTTGGGGTCGTTGGATCTGGATCCAGCGGTGTGGAGCAGGGGGGTACGCGGCTTCTAATCCTGCGCGTCCAACACGGATCGGGCGGCCAGGATTACGCGGACGCGCCAGCGGCGGTGCAGGTCGCCGGAGACCAGCATCCCGCGGTGGTGCTTCGCCGGAGACGGCCCAACTTGGTGCTCCGGGCTCGGTTTTGGACGAGATCAAGTACTAGAGGTCGAGCACGACGTGGGGGACCCGTCTAGGCGCTCCAGAAGGCGAGTTAGGGCTCGGGTAAGTGATCCCCACGGCGAGGGCGGCTCGGCGCGGCGGCGCAATGACAGCGCGCGCGTTCTGGGCGCTACGGGTGGCTAAGAGCTACAACCTCCGGTGCAAAAGGTCCAGGGAGAGGGAGTGCGACTCACCGAGGAGCTGTGGAGGCCGGGCTGCGACGGAGGGAGGAAGGCGATGACGACCGGCGGCGGAGGGGTCGGGCTCTCGCGGAGGAAGGTGCTACAGGGGTGGCCGGGAACCTTGGCTGGTGTGGATCGGCTCCGGGGACTCCTGTGGAGGTGGCAGAGGGGTCAGGGAGGCGCGGGGCTCACCGGCGGCGAGTAATTTCGGCGGTGGTGGACTTACCCGCGGCGGTGCTCCGGGGAAAATTCGGACCGAGGAACGGGCCGAGGTCGCGGGTGAAGGGCTCTGGAGCTCCGGGGTAGTGAGGCGGTGCTGATGCGCAAGCCCTCGCGGACCGTGGCGCGATGGAACGGCGCGCCCACGGTGGCGCAGAGGAGGTGGTGCGGCGGAGGGGAAGGGGGCGGCGGCGCTGGAGGTCCTCGGGCGACACAGGAGTAGGGTTAGGGTTCGGGGGCCTAGGGGGTTGCTTTTGTAGGGCGGCGGCGCTGCCTCAGCGTGCGGGCCCAGGGGAAGAAGCTCGCCGGGGATATCGGAGGCTGTTGTGCCGGGGAGGAAGAAGGGGAGGGGAAAGAGAAGACGCTGACAAGCCGGGGCCAGCAGTCAGTGAGAGAGGGAGGAGGGAGGGGAGAGCGGCTCGGGCTGGGAGGAAGTGGGCCGGGGCGTGGCCCACGCGAGGGAAAGGGAGAGGGAGAGAGGGGCCCGAGGGGGAGGGAGGGGAGCTGGGCCGCCGTGGCCCATGCGGGAGAAGGAGAGGGAAAAGAGATGGGCCGGGCTGAGAGAAGGAAATGGGCTGCTCCTTCTTTTTCCTTTTCTTCTTTCATTTTTCTTTTCTACACTCAAACATTCAAACCAACTATTTGAATTCAAACCCAACACAAATAAAACAATGCACCAGCATGAATGCACAAACATGTTGCTCTTATAATAAATTTTATTTTCTTGTGTTTTTAATTACTTTAAATGCCGCACTAATTAAAGAAAAACCTGGAAATTCCATTTGAGCCAAAACAAATTCATTAAAACTTAAGGAAAATACCTTAGGGTGTTACAAACCTACCCCCCTTACAGGAATCTCGTCCCGAGATTCGAATAGGCTAGCTAGCAAAGAGATCAGGATATGTCTTTCTCAACTCATCTTCTCGCTCCCAAGTAGCCTCATCCTCCGTATGATGACTCCACTGAACCCGGCACATCTTGTTCTTCTTATTTCTGGTAACTCTCTCGGACGTCTCCAGAATCTTCACCGGATGCTCGATATAAGTCAGATCTTCCTGTACATCCAACCCTTCTATCGGTGCTTGCTCTTCTGGCACCCTCAAACACTTCTTTAGCTGAGACAAGTGAAACACATCGTGCACTCCTGAGAGACTGAGAGGCAACTCCAAACGATATGCCACCTCACCTTTCCGTTCCAACACCTTGAACGGACCAATGTATCGAGGTGCTAGCTTAACTCTTACATTAAACCTGCGGATTCCTCTCATCGGCGAGACCTTCAGGTACACATGGTCACCCACTGCCAAGGTCAAATCTCGACGACGAACATCCGCATAGCTCTTCTGACGAGTCTGGGCGACCCTCAGATTCTCTCGCACCTGCTGCACCAGTTGTTCGGCCTCCTCAACAATATCCGGACCGAATACCTGCCTCTCGCCAATCTAATCCCAATACAGCGGAGTCCTGCACTTCCGACCATATAGGGCCTCGAAAGGAGATTTCTTCAGACTGGCCTGATAGCTGTTGTTATACGAAAATTCCGCATACGGCAGGCATTTATCCCAGCTGGTACCATATTGAATAGCACAGGCTCGAAGCATATCCTCCAACACTTGGTTGGTTCTTTCGGTCTGCCCATCTGTCTGAGGATGATAAGCAGTACTGAAGCGCAGCTTCGTATCCAACGAATCATGCAACTGCTCCCAGAACCGCAAAGTGAACTGAGATCCTCGGTCAGATATGATCTTCTTAGGAACACCATGCAGACATACAATCCTGGAGATGTACAACTCTGCGAGTCTAGCACCGGAGTAAGTGGTGTTCACCGGAATGAAGTGAGCAACCTTCGTCAACCGATCCACTACTACCCATATGGAGTTGTACCCCTTCTGAGTACGAGGCAATCCAACAATGAAGTCCATAGTGATTTCCTCCCATTTCCACTCTGGAATCTTCAACGGCTGCAATAGACCTGCTGGCCTCAGATGCTCTGCTTTGACATGCTGACAAGTGTCACAGATAGCCACGTACTCCGCAACGGAACGCTTCATTCCATACCACCAGAATCGTTCCTTCAGATCGTAATACATCTTCGTGCTGCCTGGATGGATAGAATATGCTGTATCATGAGCCTCACTCAGAATCAACTTCCTGAGATCTGCTACATCCGGCACACATATACGACCCTTGTACCACAAGGTACCCTGATCATCCTCTCTGAAATGAGGTGCTTTTTCAATCTTGAGCAACTCACGAATTTCCTGCAGCTTCTTATCATCTTTCTGATACTACCTGATCTCTGCCTCTAGAGTAGGTTCTGCCTCGAATGATGCACTCGAGGTGTGATGCAAGAAACCCAGGCTCAACTGCTCAAACTCCTCGCATAACTCCTGAGGCATCTGAAAAGCCACGGCCATGTTAACATAGCTCTTCCTGCTCAGAGCATCTGCTACAACATTGGCCTTGCCCGGATGATAGTGAATCTCCATATCGTAATCCTTGACCAACTCTAGCCATCTTCTCTGCCGCATGTTCAGCTCACTCTGGGTGAAGATATACTTGAGGCTCTTGTGATCGGTGTAAATATCACACCTCTGCCCAAACAAGTAATGCCTCCATATCTTCAGAGCATGCACAACTGCGGCTAACTCCAGATCATGAGTGGGATAATTCAGCTCGTGCCGGCGCAACTGCCGCGAGGCATAAGCTATCACTCTGCCTTCCTGCATCAGAACGCAACCAAGACCATCCCTCGAAGCATCACAATACACTGTGAACCTCTTGCTCTGGTCTGGCAGAGTAAGGACTGGCGCCATAGTCAACCTCTTCTTCAACTCCTCGAAGGCACTCTGACGCTCATCAGTCCAAGAGAAATCCACACCCTTCTCCAGCAAGGAAGTCAAAGGCTTCGCAATCTTGGAGAAGTTCTCAATGAACCTCCGATAATAACCTGCTAAGCCCAGAAAAGAGCGTACTTCCTTTACTGTCTGCGGAACAACCCAGTCAAGCACATCCTTCACCTTTCCGGGGTCCACAGCAATACCTCCCTTGGAGATAACATGACCGAGGAATGGAACCTTGTCAATCCAGAACTCGCACTTGCTGAGCTTGGCATACAGCTTGTGCTCTCTGAGCCTCTGCAACACAAGCCTCAGATGTTTCTCATGCTCTTCTTCTGACTTGGAATATATCAGGATATCATCAATGAATATCACCACAAAGCTGTCCAGATAATCCATGAAAATCTTGTTCATCAGATGCATGAAGAAAGCCGGAGCATTGGTCAAGCCAAAGGACATGACCGTATACTCGTATAGCCCATACTTGCAAGTGAATGCCGTCTTCGGAATATCCTCAGGACGAATCTTCAGCTGATGATAACCCGAACGCAGATCGATCTTCGAGAACACACAAGTGCCCTGAAGCTGATCGAAGAGATCCTCAATACGCGGCAATGGATGCTTGTTCTTGATAGTGACTGCATTCAGATCCCGATAATCGACGCACATTCTCTTCGCGCCATCCTTCTTCTCTACGAGCAATACAGGAAAAGCCCAAGGAGAGAAACTCCGACGGATATAGCCCTTGGCTAGCAACTCGTCGATGGTCTTCTTAACTTCCTCATGCTCGACGGGTGCCATACGATAGGGCCGCTTAGCAATAGGAGCTGTGCCAGGCAAGAGATCAATAGAAAACTCAATGTCGCGGTCAGGCGGCATACCTGGCAAATCATCCGGAAAGACATCCAGGAATTCAGACACCACGCGAATACCATCCGTGGGCCTAGCCTCCATCTGATGAAGAAGTCCAGAAGGCTCTGTAGCTCCAACAATGACCTCCTGACCATCCGGTGCTGACAGAAGAACCGTCCTCTGAGCACAATCTATCCGGACTCCCCACTTAGCAAGAGTCTCCATCCCAAGGATTACATCAATGCTCTTGGTGTCTAGCACCATCAGATTTGCACTGAATTCTACCCCCCTTATGGCCACACTGACTCTGGGACAGAAGACATGAGACCTCAACTGTCCTCCCGGTGAAGATACTAACATGCATCTCTTTAATGTGCTAGTAGAAATGCCATGATGCTCAACAAAAGACTGGGTGATGAAAGAATGCGTAGCACCAGTATCAAAAAGCACTGTAGCTGGATGAGTGTTGACCATGAACGTACCAATGACCACGTTAGGAGCCTCGGCCGCTGACTCGGCCGTCACGTGGTTCACCCTGCCCTGAGCTGGGGCCTTGGGCTGAGCTGCACGCCCCTGCTGTCCTGCCTGCGCCTTCCGAGGGCAGACGTTGGCGTAGTGCCCCGGCTCGCCGCAGTGGAAGCACACTCGAGGAAGTGCAGCGGCCTGCTGCCCGGCAGGAGGAGTAGGCACTCCCTGCCTCGGAGCCGGTGGAGCCGGAGGCGCTGGAAGCCTCTGACCCTGCCCCGCCTGCTGCTGCTGCTGCGGACGAGGCGGAAACTGCTGCCGCTGCTGGTACTGCTGGGGCGGCCTCTGCTGCTGCTGCTACGGATGCTGATAGCGGGGACGAGTGTTGCTGCTCGAAGAGGATGGAGCCATCTTCCTCTTCTTATCCTCAATCTCCCGGCGCTTACGCTCGGTGTTGAGGGCAGCATCAACCAGCTGGTTGAAGTTGTCGAAGCGGTGGTTCAGCAGCGCATACTGGATGTGATCATCCAGTCCCTCCTTGAAATACTCCTGCTTATCGCTATCACGAGCGACGTCAGCAGGGGCGTAGCGGGCCAGCTGAAGAAAACGGTCACGGTACTCCGTCACCGTCATCGATCCCTGAAATGATAAACACCGATAGCAAGGATAGAAATCGCTCAATGCGTCAGGCTTATGAAGGGAATCAAGGATAGATCAAGCTCAAAAGGAATTGCAGAGAATTTCGTTCAAATTTACCTGCTTAAGGGCACGGAACTGCTTCTGCTTCATCTTCATTATGCCCTCAGGGATATGATGGTTCCTAAAGCGCTCACGGAACTGGACCCAGGTGAGAGAGTCACGGTCCTGAGCCGGGTAGGACTCCCACCAGTCAAGAGCGGAGCCTCGCAGCTGCCCTGCTGCGTACAGAACTCGCTCACGGTCGTCGCACTGAGCAACAACCAACTGGCGCTCCACCGAACGAAGCCAGTCGTCTGCCTGGAGTGGGTCCGTGGCGTGAGAGAAGGTCGGAGGGTGACCTCTCAGGAAATCCACACGCCGATCACGGGGCTGAGGCGGCGGAGGAGGTGGTGGCTGGGCGTGGATCTATTGCAGAGCCTGAACGGTGTTGTTCAGGGTCGCCATCATCTGCATCTGGAGCTGGAAGAACTGCTCCGGGGTCAGTGGTGGCGGCATCGGCAGCGGCTGACCGGTACCCTGGTTGTTCTGCTCTTGCGGGTCAGAACCGGAACCGGTGCGCCTGGTGTTCACCATCTGATTGCAACAAACGAAATTTATGAGAATAAGATATGGTACCGCTGAGGAAATGAAACTTCGATAGGATATAACAGAGAGAAAGGAATATAGGTTTTACCCCCAACGATCTAAATCAAATTTTATTATTTAGTTCAAGTTGGGTTAGGGTCGATTTGCATGAACAAATTTAACCACTAAACTATGCAATCAACCAAAGATCCAAACCAAACATTTGCACAATAACAAACATTCAATATTCACAACTTAGTCGAGTTTTTCGCACTACTCGACCAACACACTCGTTCTAGCGTATGTGCAGCGGGACAGCCTAAACTTATAGCTTATAAGACTAGACGACTCAGGCCAACGTCTACGAAAAACTCAAGCTATTTCTCAGAAAAGACAGGAGAGATAGCAAATCGAGGGCTTAAGGAATAGAGGCACGAAATGATGTTTGAAGATTTGCGGAAGCAAGGCAAGAGAAAAGAAGTCCTATACTCGACCAATTCTACCTAGGCTTCGTCCTACAGTCGATATGGCTCTGATACCAATCTGTCACACCCGATTTATAAGAACATAAATTGAGCAATCATATATGCGCCAGGATCAAGTCTGTAATATCCAGGTAGTTAGACAACTAGATACTAAGTTTGGGTGTATTATATGTAAGCAGGTTATAGTGTATACAAGTTGTACAATGCAATGAGGGTATATTTGTAAATTATGAGTTTTATAAATTCTTATGTGCAAGTGTGTAAAAATGTTCTTAAGTGTCAAATTTCAGATGGCTATAGAAAAGAAAAGAGCAAAAGTTAAATAAACCTAAGGGGAATAGACTTTATATGAAATTAAGGACCTTTATGTAATTAATACAAAGATATGCGGACTTACATGTGAAATGGTAAAAAGATAAAAGTAAAACTTAGTTTTACCTAAGGACTAAAGTGTAAAAAGAGCTAGTCATGATTACTGCAGAAAAACTTACCAAGAGACCCCAAACATTAGAGCATTTTGTTTAAATTAACACATAAAGTTTATAATTTAAGTTGTGTTCAAAAGTTCAAAATAAAATAGTACCCTTTGAGATTTTGAACTCGAGCTCTAAAGCATTCTTGTAGGATTTGAAATTCTCTACAACTTTGCTTTAGACATTTTTCTCATTAGGATTTTGTATCAATGGGAAATTTTAGTTTACAGAGGAGTCCCTGGACTTTTTGGGATTTACAAACGAGTCCTTCTGACTCCAGTCTGCTTCTTCCTCCTCTGACCACCGCCGCTTCCCTTCTGCTCCGCCCTGCCACCGCCGCTCACCGCCGGCGCAGACCTCCAGAGCTCCACCTCCAGCTGCTACACCCTCCACGCGTCATCTCCCCTCCGTTCCGGCCGCTTCCCTCTCCCTTCCTGGCTGCACGCGCGCGCGCCACGACATCCACGAGCTTCCTCCGGCCGCCACCTCCTCGCCGCCGTGGAACGCTCACCACAGAGCCTTAACCTTCTCCCTCTCGCGCGCAACAGCACCACTTCAACACACACGGCCTATTCTGTTACTTCCAGAGCCCAATTTCGAGCGCCCGAGCTGCATTCCGCCGCCGCCGTCTTCCTCCACTCCGGCCGCGCACTGCACGCCCGTGGGCAGCCCACACCGGACCTCCTCCGCCTCAACCAACACCTGCACAAGCTTTCCCGTGGTCCACTGGTGCTCTTCGACCACTCATGGCCCTCCAATTTCCATTGAAATCTCATCGCCGACGATCACCACCCGCCGCCGCCTTCGGCCTCACCGTGGGCAGCACCACTCAAGCAGTCCCGAGCCACCACAACACCATAAACAGCACCACATCATCACCCTGAAGCTGTTCGACCTATCCATTGGCTCTCTAGTGCACTACAGAGCCTCCCCGACGCTCGCCGGCGTTCTTCCTCGCCGCCGCCGCATCGGTCTCCGTCGATCCCCCTCGATCCAGCATGTTTTCATCCAATTGATGGCACCTACACATTCCCCGTGTCTCACTGAGGCTTTTGCACAGGTCGGTTGCCAACGTTTGCCACCGGAGCTCCGCCGTCGACGGTAACCCCTCCGCCGTCACCTCGGGCTCAAGTCGAACTCCATCTTTCCGGTCATCCCCGCCCTCGACAAGTAGCTCAACAGAACCGTTGTAAGCTCCTGCATCCTTCCCCGCCCTTGGACCTCACCGCCGGTGATCACCGTTGCTGGAACACGGCCGCCCCCGCCTTGCTCTGTTCTGGTTCACAGCCAAGGACCTCGGGTTAGAAGGAAAAGAAAACCAGGGGGTTAAGTGCATAGCCTTAGACTCAAAGGAATAGTAACCGAAGGACCTTTTGTGTAAATTAGGCTGTCAACTTAGAAATTCGGTATCTATTCGAGGAAAAATCATAAAAATGCAAACTAAATTTTGTTGGAATCCTTAAGTCAAATTCGACTACTTTTGTTTAGGAAGTTTGAGCTGTAGGTGTATATTTTCTGATGTAGATTAAATATTAGAAAATAAGTGTTTTAATTGTATCTCATGTTGTAGGCATGTGTTAAAGCTGAAATTTGGATCATAGATTGTAGGTGCTATGTATAGCTCTGTGTAAAAAGTTAGAGTACTTTACTGTTCATTTGCTTAGGTTTCGAGTACTTTTTGTTATATGTTGATAAAAGTTACTTAATTTAATTCCAAATGTGTTCCTTCATATTTAGGGCTGAAAAATTTGTCTTAGTTTTGTTACAACAGGAGTAATTTAAGATAAAAATTTGAGAAACATAAACCTAATATAACTTGAGTTATAAATTTCAAACTTAAATTCAAAGGTAATTCATAAATAATAATTGTTATGCATGAAAAATTATGAAACTTTTCTGGACTATTAATCTTGAGTAATTCATGATGTTCTTAAATTCTGAACTCTAGTTTTAGTGTAAAACTCCAATTATAATTATATCTTGAAAATTCCAATTATAATCTTGTTTAATTTTGTGGCTTAGTTCCTTTAGAGTAAAATTTCAATAAAACCCACCTATGATAATTTTCATAAGTACTAATTATTTTTCTTAATTCAAGATTTGGTTAATTAATCCAAGTTAGCCATAATTAAGTAATAACCTAAGATTAATTACAATGTTTAGCTAATAAAATAAATAGAGTTTGTTAAGTGTATTTAGTGTTGCTTATAGTAAACTGATATACTACTTATTATAGTTAATCGGATGTTTAAGGTAACCACCCTGTTGCCTAACGAGACTAGTTAGTTTAGTTAATACTCGATAAATGACTGCCCAGTAGAGAGTAGTTTGGTTATTTATTGTAATATAGTTTTCTTTTATTTGGATTGCAACTTTATCGGAAATTGAAATGAAAATGGATATATTCATTAAACTTCAACTTGCATATCATGTAGACTCGACCACTCTCGCTGACGGGGATTATCAGCTGATCCCGGAACAAGAAGAAGTTTATTCTGAAGACCCCGGGAATCTCGTCGTGGATTTCTCTGAAGCCCCGAACCAAGGTTCGGAAGAAAATAATTTGACTAACCCCAGCCCCACCAACGAAGGCAAGCCCCGGACATAACCCCTACTTTATTACACTGCAACCTATACTATTTATTTATATATCTCTTTATGCATTACGTTCTTAGGAGTTGTTTGGAAACTTAGTTGCATTATTCTAGGAACCATATGTATTGAATACTAGAACTTGGGTCCGAATAGCTGCTCTGCCTATAGGACCGGTAGAAGTCGAGTGATTTCCTGTCACTCGCGCGATATATAGGAGTTGTAATGTTTACATTCCTGTTATCACTATAAGGATGACGGACGGGAGTTTTATGAGGTATCATGGTCAAGATGATACCCCGTCTGTTTTGATGAATTTGGTAAGGTCGCAGTGTGTGGTAGCGGTGGTTAAGTGTTTGAAAGTACTAGCCACATGCCGTAAAATATGGTAAGCGGTAAGCCTAGTAACCGATCGGCCCGAGGAGTGGACATACCTCCCACCACATGTATTTGCTTCTTTTGGTTACTTTGTTCGACGTGTAGGCATACGTGTTGCTGGGCAACCAGGAGTACGGGTTTTGTAGTCGCGCTACAGACGTATGTCCTGCACTTTGGAAGTGCGTATGACCTGCAGTCGCTTGTGGTGGATCTGATCCACGAGTCGGAATGAAAGGCAAACGGTTGCTTCGGAATGACCCTTTGGTGTTCCAAGCGTGTGAGTTAGGTTTACCTTGCAAGGGTTGAATCTCGATTCAGAATCGTCCGCCTCTCACGATGTATGAGACTGCTTATTCCCTTTACCACATAGAGTAACAAGAGTAATTATGTGATTATCTAAGATGATGTTTGAATAAAGATTCTACCATGTTTGACTAGTTGTAGGTGCTTACCTAGAATGGTTAATCAACTAGAACCTGAAAGTTAAAAGTTGAAAATAAGGATCTACCCTTTGTTGCTTTTCAGCTAAAAACTTTACCCAAAGCTAAAAGCCATCATGAGTCTAGTTATGGGCTAAGATATACCCAATTCCGGGTAAGTCTTGCTGAGTATTAGTATACTCAGCCTTGCTTTCGTTGATTTGCTTCAGGTAATCCTTCTGATGAGCCAGCATTCATTACACCGTGGCCCTACCCTTTGCCTGATGGTTGGTCCGTGGAATGGGATCCGTCCCCGGCCAACACCGATCCCGCCGAGTGATATTATGCCAGGGCTAGCATAATATCTGTAATGACGACGTGTATAATGGCTACGCTTTTCAAATTCCGCTGCTTTGACTGAAAACTAAAACCTGTCTTGTAATAATCTCTCCTCTGTGGGAGCTAATGATGCTTTGTACATTTTTGTAATGTAACTACCTGTGGTGTAAGATATTTTGGCATTGTATCTCTGGACTCACCTTCGTGTGAGGTACCTTGTTGGATCCTGAGTTCGGTGGTTTATCGGGACGTTACCCGACAGACCCATGGTTTTATACCGTTTGAAGTACGAGGTAGCCCTTCGGTGAGGACTCGCGTACTTGAGTCGGTATAATTCAGGTTGGTTCTGCCACAGCTGGTATCAGAGCTAACAAGTGTACTCTGGAGATATAATTAGCTTTAAAAATAATTTACAGTATAAAATTTGATTAAACAAGTATTTGCGAACTACGATTAAATTCGTTAAGGATTATGTATAGTACGTAAAGCCCTAGGGTAATGTTATTATGGGAATTAGAGGTGGCTGTAATATATATATATATATAATTCTGACTTCCAGCATTACTTTTCTGTTGAAACTTAGATTTATGCACAACCCAACCTTACTTTCTGTAACGACATCTTCGATCGTGAGGTAAGAAGGTAAGGATCCTCAGCCAACTGAGGGAGCTTGGCCTTCCTGTCGGTGATGCGAACCGAACGCTGTTTCTCAAGCAGTGGCCTACTTGAGATGCTGCCAATGTATCAATTTCAGTTGATTACATTGGGAGTATATGGTTCGGCGCAGGGTATGGCGATCGCTGTTCATACCCCCGCATTTTGCGGTACCCCCGTGAATACGTTGTTTCAATAACGTATGTTAACGTTGTCTGTACGGCGGTAATTGTACAGATGCTGTTTCTATAGTGAACAGTAATGAAGGGGGACGCTTTCATGACATGCTGGCATGAAAGGTTCATTGGATATATATATGCATTGTGGTTTCTGCAGGTACACTAACCACGATTACGAAACTAGGACGGATAGGGTTATCGACTAGTTAATAGTGTGAGACGTATTTATATTGTGCCACCGTAACTAACCACGTAAGACCAAGATTACTTGGCAGTTAATTTTTGTTTGTGAGATCGGTTAGTACGTGCATGCATAATCCATTAATCAACTAAATTGAATGCTTAAATTGATGCTTCCTAAGAAATAGGCAACATGTTGGTATTTCTTAATTTGGGTAAGTAGAATCTTTAGTTGGGTATCTTAGGCATCCATCTGATTTCCAGCCTTTGCTGTTATCAGAATCAGCTATCGTAATCCAATTTACCTTGTAAATTTCTTAACAGGGTAAAAATATCTTACCATTTGCATTGTTGTTGTAACACCCTAAGGTAATTTCCTCAAATTTTAATTAATTTATTCGGGCTTAAATAAATTTCTCAGGCTTTTCTTTAATTTTTGTCGCATTTAAAGTAATTTTATAATGCAAGTAATTAAAATTTACTATAAGTCAACTTGCTTGTGCATTCATGCCGGTGCATGGTTTTATTGGTGTGGCTTTGAATTCAAAGATTATTTGAATTCAAATGAGTTTGTTGGAATGTTTGAGTATAGGAAAGGAAAAAGGAAAAGAAGTAAAAGCTCTTGGGCCGGCTCCTCTCTCACGGCCCATCTCTTTTCCCCTTCCCTTCTCTCTCCCCTTTCCATCCCGGGCCTTCCCTTCCTTCCCGCATGGGCCAAGCCCGAGCTCCACCCCCTCCCTCCTTCCTTTTCCCCGCGTGGGCCACGCTCGGCCAGCGCCCTTCCCTCTCTCCCCTCCCCGCACGGCCCAGCAGCCGGCCCATCTCCTTTTCTCCCGGCCGAGTCGCGCGCAGGCTCTCTCTTCCCTTCCTCTCTCTCTCTGACCGCGGGCCCCGCACGTCAGCGCCATCTCCCACCTCCCTTTCTTCCCCCGTCCTCTGTTTCCCCGGCGCCCAACGAACTCCGATCTCGCCGGCGACCCTCTCTTCCCGGGCCCGCGCGCCAGTGTGACTCCGCGCCCTACAAAGGGCCGCCCCAAACCCTCCTGGACCCTAACCCTAAAGCCCTAGCCGCCACCGGAGTCTTCCAGCATCGCCGCCACGGGTAAGTTCATTCGCCTCCGCAATTACCCGCCGTCGGCGATCCTCACGCCCCTTTGACCCCCCTGCCATCTCCACAGGACTACCTGGAGCCGATCTACCCCAGCTAAGGGCCCCGGCCACCCCTGCAGCACCTTTCCCCGCGAGCGCCGTCGTCCTGCTGCCGCCAGTCGCCGTCGTTGCACCTCCTCCGCCACACTCCGAGCACCGTAGCCCCCTCGGTGAGTCCCCCTTCGCGCTCTGGTTCTTTTGCACCAGCTGCGATAGCCTTTAGCCACCTGTAACACCCAGAACGCGAGCGCCGCCGGCGTGACCGCCGCCCCGAGCCGCCCTTGCCGCGGGAATCGCCGACCCGAGCCCTATCTCGCCTCCTGGAGCGCCTAGATGGTTTCCCCGCATCGTGCTCTACCCCCTAGGCCTGGTCTCATCGTGAAATGCCCCCGGGAACGTTGGATTGCGTGTCGCCGGCGAGGCGCCGCCGCGGAGACAAGCTCCGGCGCCCAGCGCCGCCGCCCGAGCGCCCGAGAGTCCTCAACCATCCGATCTAGAGCCCACGCCCAGGATTAGATCGTGCCGGGGTAGATCTGAGCCGTGCGAATCAGATCCGAGGGACCCAAGCAGCGCGTACCGGTTCGCCGGAATTTTAAATCTCAGCCGTCCAATTCAAATCCGGTGGATCGCGCGAGTTGTAAACCTAGATCCGTTCCCGACCGTCCGATCTCGATCCAGAGGCTGAGATCGTCCCGTACCCCTTCAAGGGTGGATTCTAATCTGGGCCGCACAGATCCGATCCGAGGATCCAGATTAAAACATACCGCTTCAGTCACGTCTTTTTGCTAAAGAGCCCTCGCCTTTTTGGGGAATCAACCCGCGGTCCGCATGTAGTTCAAAAGAAATTACGGATAGGTCCTGTTTTATGCTCTTAGGCCCCTGGCTTCTCTGGAATTTGAACCCGCGGTCCATCTCTTGATTTTTTCTCGTGCTAGCCCCTAGATCTAGGCTTTATTTACGTTTTAGTCCCCGAGTTTTGTCCAGAAGCCCCTGGTTGCTCAGTTTTTCTTACAAATAGGTCCCTGGATCCTGTTTTAAGCGTAGTTTTCGCGTTTTAGCTCCGTTTTAAGCGTTCTTTATATGCACGCGATCGTTGTAACGCATAGATTTGTTCTAGGCTAGTTTCATGTGCTGTTCTGTTGTATTGGTGTACTGTTTTCTTATAGTTTGTTCTTGCTATGCATGTGTGTATGTGTGGGCTATGTTTGATGATCGTGAGTAGACGCGGAGCCTTTGGAGCAGTACCAGGAGCAGCCGTCTTCCGAGCAGTTCGAGCAGCAGCCGGGAGAGTATGAGGAAGGCAAGTATAACATGAACCTCCTATCACTTTTAAATACAATTTCATACTGCATTTTAAACTTGTATGCCTATAAGGATTTTCCTAGCCACTTCATTACCCTTTATATATATCCCTTGGGTTGCATTCTTGGTTAGTTGTGCTAGGTTGCTGCGCTATAACATATCTCGGTCCTTTTTAATTAAATTGATTAATGGTCTTATGTAACATAATTCTGGAGCCGACCCTCTGTGCGGTGTGCTTGAGTGGTTTGTGCGTCCTTAAAAGATGTTTTTGTTAGAAACATGGTTTAGGGGGCCAGCACGGTGCTTAGTGCTTGGTTGGCCACTCTCCATAAGGACCGGTTCATAGAGCGACAACCTGGGACAACCGCGCAACCACAAGACTGGAATGGGACGGTCTTGACTTACTAATTAGGTCATTTTGGTTCAGGAGTAACTTACCTGCGCGGGCAAGAGGGGTGGTAAGCTTCAATGGTCCCTGCTCCTCCGGCTTGGTCTGTGCTGTGTGTCTTGTACCCCCGGAGGTGGGCCCCATCGTCGCTGATCCAGAATCCTTAGCGGTTACACCTTACCAACGTGATCCTTTATAACGGTCTCGTAGTGCGCTTGCTAGCCATTTCACCCAAGGAAGTGTGATGAACAACTAGCGTAGCTCACGACTTGTGGGTAAAGTTGTGCAACCTCTCGAGAGTGTAAAACTGATATATCAGCTGTGCTCACAGTCATGAGCGGCCCAGATCCTCCGTCTGATTAGTGGGGTTATCAACCTTTGACGAGGGCGATTCCCCGGGTGGTTTTGGTTTGGATGGTTCTCAGTAGTTCTTAATTAATATTGACTAATTCTTATGCAATTTGGGTTATGGTAATTCATCCACTTGTAGTAATTAGCTTTAATAAAATTTGCCAAGATTAAAAGCGAATGCAGTTGAGTCAGCTAACCCTAGAGCCTCATGCTCGTGTTATACTTGTTGAGTACGAGTTTGTACTCACACTTGCCTCTCTACTCTTCTGTTCTATTTCGGATATCTTCGACTGCTGCTCAGTGCCTGGCAACGTGGAGGACTACGTCAGCGGCTTCGACGACTTCTAGGCGTTTGTCTCCCAGTCGACGTCCCTGTGGCGCCCAGCTCTTCATGTATCTCTTTTACGCTTCCGCAACTCTTGAACCGATTCTTGATTCGGTTGTAATAAAATAATTCATTTATTGATTCATTTACGATTTATATTAATGTTATTCGTGACATGTGTTGTGATATCTTGATGATCTGTTGTATATATGCGTGACTTGATCCTGGCGCATATATGATTGCTCGATTTATGTTTTTATAAATCGGGTGTGACAGATTGGTATCAGAGCCGTGTCGACTGTAGGACGAAGCCTAGGTAGAATTGGTCGAGTTTAGGACTTCTTTTCTCTTGCTCGCCTCCGCAAATCCTCAACCATCATTTTTTTCTGCTCCCATTCCTTGAGTCTTAATCCCTAGATTTGCTATCTCCCCCGTCTTTTCTGAGGGTAGCTTGAGCTTTCCGTAGACGTTGGCCTTGTGGCAGAACCAACCTGAATTATACCGGCTCAAGTACGCTAGTCCTTCCTGGAGGGCTAACTCGTACTTCAAACGGTATAATACTATTGGTCTGTCGGGTAACGTCCCGATAAACCACCGAACACAGGATCCAACAAGGTACCTCACACGAAGGTGAGTCCAGAGATACAATGCCAAAATAATTTACACCACAGGCAGATATATTACAAAAATTTACAAAGCATCATTAGCTCTCATTAAAGAGAGATTATTACAAAACAGGTTTAAGTTCGAATTCAAAGCAGCGGAGTTTGAAAAGCGTAAACATTATACACGTCTTTATTACAGATGTCACGCTAGCCCTGGCATGACATCATTCGGCGGATTCTGTGTTGGCCGGGGACGGATCCCATTCCACGGACCAACCATCAGGCAAAGGATAAGGCCATGGGGTAATGAATGCGGGCTCCTCAGAAGGGTTACCTGAAGTAAATCAACAAAGCAAGGCTGAGTATACTAATACTCAGCAAGACTTACCCGGGATTGGGTATATCTTAGCCCATAACTAGACTTATGCTGGCTTTTAGCTTTGGGTGGGGTTTTCAGCTGAAAAGCAACAAAGAGTAGATCCTTATTTTCAATTTTTAGCTTTCAGGTTCTAGTTGAATTAACCATTCTAAGTAAGCACCTATATCTATCCAAACATGGTAAAGTCTTTACTCAAACATCATCTTTAATAATCACATAATTGCTCTTGTTACTCTATGTGATAAAGGGGATAAGCAGTCTCATACATCGTGAGAGGCGGACGATTCTGAATCGAGATTCAACCCTTGCAAGGTAAACCTAACACACACGCTTGGAACACCACAGGGTTGTTCTGAAGCAACCGTTTGCCTTTCATTCCGACTCGTGGATCAGATCCACCACAAGCGACTGCAGGTCATATGCACTACAAAAGTGCAGGACGTACGTCTGTAGCGCGACTACAAAACCCGTACTCCTGGTTGCCCAGCAACACATATGCCTACACGTCGAACAAAGTAACCAAAAGAAGCAAATACATGTGGTGGGGGGTATGTCCACTCCTCGGGCCGATCGGTTACTAGGCTTACCGCTTACCATATTTCACGGCATGTGGTTAGTACTTTCAAACGCTTAGCCACCGCTACCACACACTGTGACCTTAACAAATTCATCAACACAGACGGGGTATCATCTTGACCATGATACCTCATAAAACTCCCGTCCGGCATCCTTATAGTGATAACAGGAATGTAAATCATTACAATTCCTAAATCGCGCGAATGACAGGAAATCACTCGACTTCTACCGGTCCTATAAGCAGAGCAGCTAGTCGGACTCAGTTCTAATGTTCAATACATTGGTTCCTAGGATAATGCAACTAAGTTTCCAAACAACTCCTAAGAACCTAATGCATAAAGAGATATATATATATATACGTAATATAAGTTGCAGTGTAATAAGGTAGAGGTCATGTCCGGGGCTTGCCTTCGCTAGCAGAGTTGGGGTTAGTCAAACTAGTTTCTTCCGAACCTTGGTTCGGGGCTTCAGAGAAATTCGCGATGAGAGTCCCGGGGTCTTCAGAAAAACCACCTTCTTGTTCCGGGATCAGCTGATAATCCCCGTCAGCGAGAGTGGTCAAGTCTACATGAGATGCAAAGTACAAGTTATAGGATGCCTTTATCTTTAGTTTACTTCCCGATAAAGTTGCAATCCAATATAAATATCATTCTATTTGGATATATTTCCTAATTACTTTGTATTGGGCAGTTATTTATTGAGCACTAATAATTTACTTAGATTTATTAAACAATAAATTTAGTTAGGTTAAGTGTTCAATTAGTAGTACGGAGCAGCAAGTGGTGTGGTTCCCATTAACAATTATGTTAAAGTTCTACATATTATCTTCTCAAGTGATATGATTTTTAATTTACCATTGCCTTCAAAAATTAAATATATAATATCCAATTTAATTAACATCTAATTCATGGTTGAAAATTTGATAATATGTTGCACTAATACAAAACAGAACATTAATATATTTTTCATGATTTTTAAATATGTGAAAGTGTGTGTATTGATTATATTATGTAAACTACACATTATTTCTAACAAAATCTATACAACAAGGAAATATTACTGGAGTACAAGATTAATTATTTTTCTTTAATTCTACATGTTAAAAGAAAATTATTGGCACTGGTTTTACTATTTTATCATTTTTCTATGAATTACTATGTAATTCTTAAGCCTACAAGTAACTAACTTTGATATTTAAATTAGGTCATCACACATTCAGAAACTGAAGTCGATCCTTAAAACAAAGTTATAGATCTTTGTCTAAAGATTCCAACAAAATTTAGTTTACCATTTTATGATTTTTCCTTACAGAGATATGGCATTTCTAAGTTGACAGCCAAAATTACTTAAGTAAGTCCCTGGGCACTATTCCTCTGAGTCTATGACTTTACACTTAACCCCCTGGCGTTCCTTTTCTTCTAACCCGAGGTCCCTGGGCATGAACCCGAGCAGAGCAGAGCAGTGACGGCCGTGTTCCGGCGACGGTGGTCGCCGGCGGCGAGGTCCAAGGGCAGGGATCGGGTCAAGGGCTTACTGCGGTCGTGTTGGGCTACGTGTCGTGGACGAGGACGACCGGAACAGTGACGTTCGACCTGAGCCCGAGGTGACGGCGGAGGGGTCGACGGCGACGAGGTTGCTCCGGCGATGAACGTCGGCCAACAACCTGCGCACGAGGACCAGTGAGACATGAGGAACGTGTACGTGCCATCAATTTGATGAAGACGTGCAAGATTGAAGGAGTTCGACGGAGACCGAGGCGGCGGCGGCGAGGAAGATCGCCGGCGAGCGTCGGGAAGGCGCTGTGGTGCACCAGAGGGTCAAGGGATGGGTCAGACAGCTTCAGGGCGATGATGTGGTTCTGTCTAGGGTGATGTGATGGCTCGAAAGTACCTGCAACGGGCTGCCCACGGTGGAGGCCGACGGCGGCGGCGGCGGCGCTCGTTGAGGTCCGGGCTCCAGTGGAAATTGGGGAGGATCAGGGGGTCAGCGAGCACGAGTAGGTCACGGGGAAGCTGATGCGAGCGTTGGTTGAGGCGGAGGAGGTCCGGTGTGGGCTGTCCACGGGCGGGTGGTGCGCGGCCGGAGGGGAACGAGACGACGGCGAGGAAATGCCGTTCGGTCACTGGGAATTGGACGCTGGAGTTAGCAAAACAGCAAGCGGGGGTGAGTGTGGTGCTGCTGCGCGCGAGAGAGAGGGAGTTAAGGTACTGCAGCGAGCTGGCCACGACGGCGAGGAGGTGGCGGCCGGAGGCGGCTCGGGTTGCCGTGGCACGCGTGGGAGAAGCCACCAGGGAAGAGAAAAGAAGTCGAGGCTGGGAGGGAAGGACGCGTGGAGGTGTGCTGCAGCTGGAGGTGGCGCTCGGGTGGTCTGCACCGGCGGTGAGCGGCGGTGGCAGTGCGGAGCAGACGGGGAAGCGGCGCGGCCAGAGGAGGAAGAAGCAGAGAGCTGTCAGGAGGACTAATTTATAAATTCCAAAGAGTTCAGGGATCCCTCTGTAAACTAAAATTTTCTCACTGCTACAAGGGTCAAATGGAAAAGTGCTCAACATGAAAGTTGTAGATAATTTTAAATCCTACAAGATTGCTTTAAGGTTCAAGTTCCAAATCTCAAAGAATAAAGTTTTATTTTAAACTTAAGAGTGTCATTCAATTTGTTTTGTAATTCAAACCAATTGCTCTAATGCTTAGGGTCTTTTTGCAAACTTTCCTGCAGTAATCATGACTACTTCTTTTTGTACTTTAGTCCTTAGGTAAAACTGAGTTTTACTTTTATCTTTTACCATTTTACAAGTAAATCCTTATATGTTTGTAGTAATTACACAAAGGTCCTTAATTTCATATAAAGTCTATTTCCCTTAGTGTTTATTTAACTTTTGCTCTTTCCCTTTTGATAGTCAACTGAATTTTTTTGACACTTATGTACATTTTCACATATTTGCATATAAGAACTTATAAAATTCATAATTTACAAATATACCCCTATGCTTTGTACAACTTGTATACATTATCCTGCTTACATATATTGTACCTAAACTTAGTATCTAGTTATCTAACTACCTGGATATCACAGCCTTCCCCCCTTAAAAAGAATCTCGTCCCGAGATTCCGAAGCTGAACAGAAATGGATAATTAGATTTGGGGATTGGCTTGAAGAAAGTCTGGAAAATTCCGTTGAAGATAAGACTCAGTTTCCCAAGTCGCTTCTTCTTCGGTGTGATGATCCCACAAGATCTTGTACATCTTAACTGCCCTCCTTCTGGTGAATCTTTCCTTAGTGTCCAGAATTCGAAGAGGTTGCTCGGTGTACGACAAATCAGATTCAATCTCAAGGGTACTTGTCTCAACGATTTCTGTGGGTACTTTGACACACTTCTTAAGTTGAGAGATGTGAAAAACATCATGCATAGCTGCCCATTGAGATGGAAGACGAAGTTTGTAAGCCACTGGGCCACAAACATCAAGAATTTCAAAGGGTCCGACATACCGAGGTGCTAACTTTCCTTTTATGCCGAAACGCTGGACACCTTTGGTAGGAGAGACTCGGAGATAAACAAAATCTCCTACTTGGAACTGCAAAGGTTTCCTTCTTTTATCTGCATAGCTTTTCTGTCGGGACTGAGCTATTTTGAGATTGGCTTGAATAACCTTGACCTTATCTTCAGCTTCTACAACCAGATCGGGTCCGAAGATGTGGCGTTCACCGGTCTGAGACCAATTTAAAGGGGTTCGGCACCTGCGACCGTATAACGCCTCAAATGGAGCCATCTGAAGACTAGATTGATAGCTATTGTTATAAGAAAACTCGGCCAAGGCAAGACATTTGTCCCAGCTTGTACCATAATGTATAACACAAGCTCGGAGCATGTCTTCAAGAATTTGGTTAACTCGCTCAGTCTGCCCATCAGTCTGTGGGTGATATGCAGAGCTTCGAATCAATTTGGTTCCTAGAGCTGATTGTAGCTGCTCCCAGAACCGTGCGATAAATTGGGGCCCACGATCAGATATGATAGTTTTTGGAACCCCATGCAATCGAACGATTTGTTCCAGATAGACTTCGGCATACTTCTTAGCAGAGTAAGTGGTATGCACCGGAAGAAAATGAGCTGTTTTTGTGAGTCTATCAATGATTACCCATATGGAGTCATGTTTTTGAGATGTGTTGGGAAGACCAACAATGAAATCCATGCTAATGTCTTCCCATTTCCATGACGGAATGGGTAATGGCTGAAGTGTACCAGAAGCCTTGAGATGACTAGCTTTGACTCTCTGGCATGTATCGCACTCAGACACATATTTGGCAATTTCTCTCTTCATTCTGGTCCACCAAAAATGTTGCCGAAGATCATGATACATCTTGGTGCTACCAGGATGAATAGAGAATTTGGACAAATGTGCTTCGTCGAGGATTTGCTTACGAAGTTGATGATCCTTAGGCACAACAAGTCGATCGTTGAACCATAGGACTCCTTGACGATCAGTGTGAAAACACCGATACTTAGCTTCTCCTTGGGATAGCTTGGATTTAATAATTTTGACACCCTCATCATGTAGCTGTGATATGATGATCTTATCCCGCAAAGTAGACTCAACGGAGATCAAGTTTAAACTTCCTTGGGGAATAATCTCCAAATTGAGTCTTCGCATTTGATGGCAAAGAGTGTCATTAAAAGTGGATATGGTCAAACAGTGACAATGTGACTTGCGGCTAAGTGCATCCGCAACCACATTGGCTTTGCCCGGATGATAGTGTACCTCAAGGTCATAATCCTTGATTAATTCCAACCAACGCCTTTGCCTCATATTTAAATCAGCCTGAGTGAAAATATACTTGAGGCTCTTATGGTCAGTGTAAATGTTACACTTAGCGCCCATAAGATGATGTCTCCAGATCTTGAGAGCATGAATAACTGCTGCCAATTCAAGATCATGTGTTGGATAATTTTTCTCATGAGTCCGGAGTGCTCGGGATGCATAAGCAATAACCCGGTTGTTTTGCATAAGAACACAACCAAGGCCAATTCCGGAAGCGTCACAGTAGACATCAAAAGGCTGGTTACTGTCTGGCTGAGCTAGTACTGGAGCAGTCGTCAGAAGCTTTCTTAAAGTGTGAAATGCTTCCTCACACTTCTCGTCCCAACAGAACTTAACTTCTTTCCTGAGTAGCTCAGTCATGGGTTTAGTTATCTTGGAGAAGTCTGGAATGAATCGGCGATAATAGCCTGCCAATCCAAGGAAACTCCGTATTTGATGGACTGAGGTGGGAGGATTCCAGTCCATAACTTCTTGAACTTTGGTTGGATCAACCGATATGCCTTGACTAGAGATAGTATGTCCCAAAAATTTCACACTATCCAGCCAGAATTCACATTTGGAAAATTTGGCATAAAGGCGATGATCCCGTAATCGTTGAAGAACGATACGTAAGTGGTTAGCATGGTCTTCTTTGGTTCTGGAGTAGATCAGAATATCATCGATGAAGACCACGACGAATTTATCGAGCTCCGGCATAAATACGGAATTCATAAGATACATGAAATATGCCGGTGCATTTGTAAGTCCAAATGACATGACCAGATATTCATAAAGTCCATATCTGGTTGAGAAGGCCGTTTTTGGAATGTCACTAGGCCTGATCTTAATTTGATGATAACCAGAGCGTAAATCAATCTTGGAAAAGACCTTTGCTCCAGCTAGTTGATCAAACAAGATATCAATGCGGGGAAGAGGATACTTATTTTTAATAGTAACCGCATTGAGTGGACGGTAGTCGACACATAGCCTCAGACTATCGTCCTTCTTCTTGACAAAGAGAGCAGAACAACCCCAAGGTGAAGCACTGGGGCGTATATAACCTTTATCAAGAAGATCTTGCAACTGAATTTTCAGTTCTGCCAATTCGTTTGGAGGCATACGATACGCCCTTTTTGAAATTGGAGCTGTGCCAGGTTGAAGTTCAATGATGAACTCGATGTCTCGATCTGGTGGCATTCCAGGCAGATCGTCGGGAAAGACATCGGGAAATTCACATACTATCGGAATATCCTTGACTTTAATATCTATGATAGTATATGTGCAGGGGTGCAGATACTCTGGCTGGGGCAGATAAAGAATGGTATTCCCATAGAATGGTGAATTGACTTCAACCACTCGGGAACAGATATCTAACCGGACTTGATGTTTAGTCATCCAGTCTGTCCCAAGTATAATATTGATACCCTCCAATTGTATTAAAACCAAATCAGTTTTAATTTCAATGCTTCCTAATTGAATTGGTACACTTTTAACCATTTTATTGGAGGTGATTTTTCCTCCAGGGGTAGAAATCATATATGACCCCTGGGTAGGACAAGAATTAAGTCCTAGTCGGGTTCCACAGTTGTTACTAATAAAGCTATGTGTTGCTCCAGAGTCAAATAAAGTAACAACTGGTTTGTGATGTATAGAAAATGTACCCGACATGACAGGAGCTCCATCTGGAAGTTCTGCCAGAGTGGTGAAGTTAATCCGTCCCTGACGAACTTGCATCACCGGCTTCTTTCCTTTATTCTGGTTTCCCTGGTTGGAGCTCTGCCCTGGAGTGGATTTCTTAGACCGCGGGCAATCTCGGATAAGATGATCCGCACTCCCGCAATTGTAGCAGCGATAGTTGTTGCCCTTCTGTGGCACTTGCGGAACATTTGGCCGTTGGCCAGATTGTTGTGCTTGCTGCGGTGGCACAGGAGGTCTGAACCTTCCTTGCTGCTGAGGCGGCCTAAAAACCAATCTTCCCGTAGGGGCATTGCGTTGTGGTGCTCTGGGCGGCGTATTGGGAATAACCCGATACCTCGGTGGTTGTGTACTTGAGGTTCCAACAGGGTTCTTCCGCTTCTTCTCGGCATAATGCGCCACAATGCAGTCTTCTTGAGTTAAGGCCATGTTGACCAACTCACTGAAAGTATTAGGCCTTACAAGGTTCAGGCGTTCTTTGAGTTTGGTGTTCAGGCCCCGGCGAAAACGGTCTTGTTTCTTGGTATCATTATCTGCATGATACCCTGCATACTGGCACAGATGATTGAAATTCTGTGCGTATTGCAAAACCGTATTGGTACCTTGGGTAAGGGCCAGAAACTCGTTAAGCTTTCGCTCCAATAATCCTGCGGGTATGTAATGCGCTCGGAAGGCCACCCGGAATTCATCCCATGTGATGACATGCCCTGCAGGTTGCATGGCATAAAAATTGTCCCACCAGATTCTAGCAGCACCACGAAGTTGTTGAGCAGCAAAAGAAGCCTTGCTAGAATCCGCACAAGGTATGGTCAGGAGAGTGAACTTTGATTCAATGATGTGGAGCCAGGCATCGGCATCCAATGGTTCCTCGGCCTTACTGAAGAAAGGCGGCTGAGTACTGAGGAAATCTTGGTAGCTAGCCACAGGAGGATTACGATCATCCCGGCCTCCTCGGAATTGTTGCTGCTGATTCAGTTGGGCTTGAACCAACATATTAAGTAATTCCGTTTGCCGAGCCATGACTTCGGCAAGGTTAGGAGGAGGTGGTGGTGGTTGCTGAGAACCACTGGCGTGATCAGCCCTGAAACCCTCCGGGGTTCCTCTTGTAGCTCCAACCATCTGAAATAAAGGAGATGTCCATTATTAACCATATATCCTTACTCCCAATTTCAGAAGACATAACAAAGCACATACTCCATTCAATCATCTCATTTCAGAATCATAAAGATAATGAACAGGATGATAAAACAGGAAACTTATATTACAATACGGGTCCCGATTGTTCTTCACATCATCCATCCGAAAGACCTCTACGCGGCCATGAATGTTACAACAAATGGCAAGAGGTTCGCCTACTTAACTATTACATTTCCTTAAATTACATTTCGAAAGTCGACGATTTACTAAAAATCGTCGAAATTTCCTACAGAAGACTGACTGCCAGAAAGAGAGTGATGGGGACTAAGAACAGGATCCCCGTGCTCAGAGTCAAGCTCAGAAACACCCTCAATTTCTTCTGGGTCTTCCTCTTCTTCTTCTTCAGGTACTATGGGTATAGCGTGAAGTATCGGTTGCTGCTGCAATTCCTCAATGTGAGCCTGAGCATCATCAGCTGCAAGTATCAGATCATGAATTTGTGTCTGTAGGAATTCTATAACAGTGTCACGCTGAGTGATAATATGATCACTCTCATTGATCTGATCTTCTCGATGAAGGATTGTCTCATCCCTTGTGGCGATGATTTCATCCTTTTGAGTCACCAAGGCTTGTAATTCTTCTATTTGGGTTACCTGATGATCAGCATTCCGATAGTGGCTTTGAGCCACACCGGTTATCTGACTCACACCATGACGCAGTAGCATCTGGTAATGATATTGCACATCCATAAACCTGGTAACGATACGGACGGTTTCTTCAGCCAGATCTCCTAGCAAATGACCATGATGGTCTGTCCGAAAATCCCAATCCGAATTACCCGGGTCTATGGTAGGAAATAACCCAATAGGATATGCGGCAACTTCAATTGGATGTTGCTTGCAGAAAAGTTTGATAGCTTCTAGAGCAGCAGTTTCAAGAGTATCCACTAGACGATATCCAACCACTTCCACTTCTATGGGAGGCCATAAGGAGCGGAAAGGGTGTTGAGGAATTATCATCTTAACCCTGCAGCGAGAAATTCCTTCTTCAAGATACTCTACCCCATCATACAGAGGAGGCTCTGTATAATGAAACATACTCAAGGATTCCCACAAAAGACGAGGAAACCCTTCCCAATGTAAACCATTGGTGTGAAAATGCCCCTCCTGATCCCAAAAGGTACTAATAGGAGCAGCCATCTGCGACAACAATGCAAATGGTAAGATATTTTTACCCTGTTGAAAAAGCTTACAAGGTAAAATGGATTAAGATAATGAATTCTGATAACAGCAAAGGCTGGAAATCAGATGGATGCCTAAGATATCCATCTAAGGATTCTTACTTACCCAAATTAAGAAATACCGACACATTGCCTATTTCTTAGGAAATATCAATTTTAAACATTTAATTTGTTTGCTTAAAGGATTTATGCATGCACGTACTAAACGATCTCACAACTAAAAATAACTGCCAAGTAATCTTGGTCTTACGTGGTTAGTTACGGTGGCACAATATAGATACGTCTCTCACTATTAACTAGTCGATAAATCCTATACGTCCTAGTTTCGGAATCGTGGTTAGTGTACCTGCAGAAAACCACAATGCATATATATATCCAATGAACCTCTCATGCCAGCATGTCATGAAAGCGTCCCCATTCATTACTGCTCACTATAGAAGCAGCACCTGTACAATTACCGCCGTACAGACAACGTTAACATACGTTATTGAATAACGTATTCACGGGGGTACCGCAAAATGCGGGGGTATGAACAGCGATCGCCACACCCTGCGCCGAACCATATACTCCCAATGTAGTCAACTGAGGTTGGTACATTGGCAGCATCTCGAGTAGGCCACTGCTCGAGAATCAGCGTTCGGTTCGCATCACCGACAGGAAGGCCAAGCTCCCTCAGTTGGCTGAGGATTCTTACCTTCTTACCTCCCGATCGAAGATGTCGTTACATAATGTAGAGTTGAATTGTGCATGAAAGTAAGTTTCAACTGAAAAGTAATGCTGGAAGTTAGTCATATATATATAACACAGCCACCTTTAATTCCCATAATAGTATTACCCTAGGGCTTACGTACTATACATAATCCTTAACGAACCAACGTAGTTCGCAAATACTTAATTAATGAAATTTTATACTAAAATTACTTTTTAAGGCTAATTATATCTCCGGGTACACTTGTTAGCTCTGATACCAGCTGTGGCAGAACCAACCTGAATTATACCGGCTCAAGTACGCTAGTCCTTCCTGGAGGGCTAACTCGTACTTCAAACGGTATAATACTATTGGTCTGTCGGGTAACGTCCCGATAAACCACCGAACACAGGATCCAACAAGGTACCTCACACGAAGGTGAGTCCAGAGATACAATGCCAAAATAATTTACACCACAGGCAGATATATTACAAAAATTTACAAAGCATCATTAGCTCTCATTAAAGAGAGATTATTACAAAACAGGTTTAAGTTCGAATTCAAAGCAGCGGAGTTTGAAAAGCGTAAACATTATACACGTCTTTATTACAGATGTCACGCTAGCCCTGGCATGACATCATTCGGCGGATTCTGTGTTGGCCGGGGACGGATCCCATTCCACGGACCAACCATCAGGCAAAGGATAAGGCCATGGGGTAATGAATGCGGGCTCCTCAGAAGGGTTACCTGAAGTAAATCAACAAAGCAAGGCTGAGTATACTAATACTCAGCAAGACTTACCCGGGATTGGGTATATCTTAGCCCATAACTAGACTTATGCTGGCTTTTAGCTTTGGGTGGGGTTTTCAGCTGAAAAGCAACAAAGAGTAGATCCTTATTTTCAATTTTTAGCTTTCAGGTTCTAGTTGAATTAACCATTCTAAGTAAGCACCTATATCTATCCAAACATGGTAAAGTCTTTACTCAAACATCATCTTTAATAATCACATAATTGCTCTTGTTACTCTATGTGATAAAGGGATAAGCAGTCTCATACATCGTGAGAGGCGGACGATTCTGAATCGAGATTCAACCCTTGCAAGGTAAACCTAACACACACGCTTGGAACACCACAGGGTTGTTCTGAAGCAACCGTTTGCCTTTCATTCCGACTCGTGGATCAGATCCACCACAAGCGACTGCAGGTCATATGCACTACAAAAGTGCAGGACGTACGTCTGTAGCGCGACTACAAAACCCGTACTCCTGGTTGCCCAGCAACACATATGCCTACACGTCGAACAAAGTAACCAAAAGAAGCAAATACATGTGGTGGGGGGTATGTCCACTCCTCGGGCCGATCCGGTTACTAGGCTTACCGCTTACCATATTTCACGGCATGTGGTTAGTACTTTCAAACGCTTAGCCACCGCTACCACACACTGTGACCTTAACAAATTCATCAACACAGACGGGGTATCATCTTGACCATGATACCTCATAAAACTCCCGTCCGGCATCCTTATAGTGATAACAGGAATGTAAATCATTACAATTCCTAAATCGCGCGAATGACAGGAAATCACTCGACTTCTACCGGTCCTATAAGCAGAGCAGCTAGTCGGACTCAGTTCTAATGTTCAATACATTGGTTCCTAGGATAATGCAACTAAGTTTCCAAACAACTCCTAAGAACCTAATGCATAAAGAGATATATATATATATACGTAATATAAGTTGCAGTGTAATAAGGTAGAGGTCATGTCCGGGGCTTGCCTTCGCTAGCAGAGTTGGGGTTAGTCAAACTAGTTTCTTCCGAACCTTGGTTCGGGGCTTCAGAGAAATTCGCGATGAGAGTCCCGGGGTCTTCAGAAAAACCACCTTCTTGTTCCGGGATCAGCTGATAATCCCCGTCAGCGAGAGTGGTCAAGTCTACATGAGATGCAAAGTACAAGTTATAGGATGCCTTTATCTTAGTTTACTTCCCGATAAAGTTGCAATCCAATATAAATATCATTCTATTTGGATATATTTCCTAATTACTTTGTATTGGGCAGTTATTTATTGAGCACTAATAATTTACTTAGATTTATTAAACAATAAATTTAGTTAGGTTAAGTGTTCAAATTAGTAGTACGGAGCAGCAAGTGGTGTGGTTCCCATTAACAATTATGTTAAAGTTCTACATATTATTTCTCAAGTGATATGATTTTTAATTTACCATTGCCTTCAAAAATTAAATATATAATATCCAATTTAATTAACATCTAATTCATGGTTGAAAATTTGATAATATGTTGCACTAATACAAAACAGAACATTAATATATTTTTCATGATTTTTAAATATGTGAAAGTGTGTGTATTGATTATATTATGTAAACTACACATTATTTCTAACAAAATCTATACAACAAGGAAATATTACTGGAGTACAAGATTAATTATTTTTCTTTAATTCTACATGTTAAAAGAAAATTATTGGCACTGGTTTTACTATTTTATCATTTTTCTATGAATTACTATGTAATTCTTAAGCCTACAAGTAACTAACTTTGATATTTAAATTAGGTCATCACACATTCAGAAACTGAAGTCGATCCTTAAAACAAAGTTATAGATCTTTGTCTAAAGATTCCAACAAAATTTAGTTTACCATTTTATGATTTTTCCTTACAGAGATATGGCATTTCTAAGTTGACAGCCAAAATTACTTAAGTAAGTCCCTGGGCACTATTCCTCTGAGTCTATGACTTTACACTTAACCCCCTGGCGTTCCTTTTCTTCTAACCCGAGGTCCCTGGGCATGAACCCGAGCAGAGCAGAGCAGTGACGGCCGTGTTCCGGCGACGGTGGTCGCCGGCGGCGAGGTCCAAGGGCAGGGATCGGGTCAAGGGCTTACTGCGGTCGTGGTTGGGCTACGTGTCGTGGACGAGGACGACCCGGAACAGTGACGTTCGACCTGAGCCCGAGGTGACGGCGGAGGGGTCGACGGCGACGAGGTTGCTCCGGCGATGAACGTCGGCCAACAACCTGCGCACGAGGACCAGTGAGACATGAGGAACGTGTACGTGCCATCAATTTGATGAAGACGTGCAAGATTGAAGGAGTTCGACGGAGACCGAGGCGGCGGCGGCGAGGAAGATCGCCGGCGAGCGTCGGGAAGGCGCTGTGGTGCACCAGAGGGTCAAGGGATGGGTCAGACAGCTTCAGGGCGATGATGTGGTTCTGTCTAGGGTGATGTGATGGCTCGAAAGTACCTGCAACGGGCTGCCCACGGTGGAGGCCGACGGCGGCGGCGGCGGCGCTCGTTGAGGTCCGGGCTCCAGTGGAAATTGGGGAGGATCAGGGGTCAGCGAGCACGAGTAGGTCACGGGGAAGCTGATGCGAGCGTTGGTTGAGGCGGAGGAGGTCCGGTGTGGGCTGTCCACGCGGTGCGCGGCCGGAGGGGAACGAGACGACGGCGAGGAAATGCCGTTCGGTCACTGGGAATTGGACGCTGGAGTTAGCAAAACAGCAAGCGGGGTGAGTGTGGTGCTGCTGCGCGCGAGAGAGAGGGAGTTAAGGTACTGCAGCGAGCTGGCCACGACGGCGAGGAGGTGGCGGCCGGAGGCGGCTCGGGTTGCCGTGGCACGCGTGGGAGAAGCCACCAGGGAAGAGAAAAGAAGTCGAGGCTGGGAGGGAAGGACGCGTGGAGGTGTGCTGCAGCTGGAGGTGGCGCTCGGGTGGTCTGCGCCGGCGGTGAGCGGCGGTGGCAGTGCGGAGCAGACGGGGAAGCGGCGCGGCCAGAGGAGGAAGAAGCAGAGAGCTGTCAGGAGGACTAATTTATAAATTCCAAAGAGTTCAGGGATCCCTCTGTAAACTAAAATTTTCTCACTGCTACAAGGGTCAAATGGAAAAGTGCTCAACATGAAAGTTGTAGATAATTTTAAATCCTACAAGATTGCTTTAAGGTTCAAGTTCCAAATCTCAAAGAATAAAGTTTTATTTTAAACTTAAGAGTGTCATTCAATTTGTTTTGTAATTCAAACCAATTGCTCTAATGCTTAGGGTCTTTTTGCAAACTTTCCTGCAGTAATCATGACTACTTCTTTTTGTACTTTAGTCCTTAGGTAAAACTGAGTTTTACTTTTATCTTTTACCATTTTACAAGTAAATCCTTATATGTTTGTAGTAATTACACAAAGGTCCTTAATTTCATATAAAGTCTATTTCCCTTAGTGTTTATTTAACTTTTGCTCTTTCCCTTTTGATAGTCAACTGAATTTTTTTGACACTTATGTACATTTTCACATATTTGCATATAAGAACTTATAAAATTCATAATTTACAAATATACCCCTATGCTTTGTACAACTTGTATACATTATCCTGCTTACATATATTGTACCTAAACTTAGTATCTAGTTATCTAACTACCTG